>NC_143053.1:88033939-88336969 GCF_052426305.1 Pelodiscus sinensis
CTTTTAAAAGAAACTTAAAAGACAACACATGGTCTGGTATCACTTTATAAACTAACAAAACATATAGATGGTATCATGAGCTTTCGTGGGCAAAAGCTCATACCACCATCTATATGTTTTGTTAGTCTATACCAGACCATGTGTTGTTTTTTAAGGTTATCCTGTACAGACTAACTCGGCTACCTCCTGAAACACTTAAAAGAGTTAAGGGTGACTCACTAAACTTTCTATGAATAACAATTGTAGACTAGTAATAATTAATGAAACTATTCACCTGTATTTATTAAAGTCCTGAAAAACAATATCACGAAGGAAACACATTATAAACGATGGGTCCAAGTTACCTCAGTGTAATTTTCTGTACATCTTAGGTGGATTAGCCCCAACTAATGGAAGCTTTAATTTCAATTAGAGGTTCTGTACCAAAGCTCATGGCAAGGCTGTAAATTAGGATATATCAATATTATCAGAGTGGCTACCAGGGCTATCTGCAGGTCCCTGAGGAAGAGGAGATTGCCAGAAGGTACAGGAATGAATGCTTAACTTCCTTTAAAGGCAGGAAAATCCCAAACAGCAATTCAAGGTGATTTAAAAAAATACAAAATAAGATAAATTGTTTATATTTTAAACCTTATTTAACTTTGCAGTGTTGTTATACTTAAGAACAGGATGAAATTTTGGTCCCACAGAAGTTGATGGCAAATGTCTCATAATATTTAGGGGTTTCATTATACCTTAAAGACCTAGACTTATGGGGGGGGGGGGGGGAACTGAATCACACCATCCATGACCCAGAAGTAGCTCCAAGCAGCACTGTCACAACTCATGGAACACTGGTGGTGTGCCCCAATCTTTGTATTGTACACATTCACGTAAACAAGGCTAACTCCACTTTAAGAAGGGTAGCATACAGCAAACATAGCCTGGTGAAGTTGCTATACTGAGGGGAGTACAAGGACAAAATTGAGTCGAAGTCCAGTGGCAAGACTCAACAGGGGCCGATTTGGATTCATGCACAGTATATGTGGTATTAAAGTTTCTGCAATACTAAATATATAGTTTTTAGTTATGAAGCACCTGTGAACATGGGTGGCACTTTTCTACTTTTTATTTTGGGCAGTTGGCCAACACACACAGCACATTTATTTTAATCACTGTATTCCTGATCTGTAGCAGAATGACTCAATTTCTGATGATTTCCCACAGAACCATTCTGAAAACTCTTTAAGCAATAGAAACATTGGCTCTTCTTGTAACAATCAGAGTGTCTAAGGAGGAATAGTGTTGTCTTGTAGCTAAGGAAATAGCCAAGGTAACTTCTTGTTAGTCCTGTTCTTTTTATAAAGTAACAATTGTCTTTCTGCCCCTTAACTCCTTGTCAATTTCACAGACTATTGTATTTCTATTCCTTTTAAATATCTAATTACTATATACATATTGGACATAATCGTGAGTCCAGGGGAGTAGCATTACACACCACCTGCTGTGCAGATTTTAGTTGCAGTCTGAAATTTTACTGGCTATTTAGGGATTAACAAAAGTAAGTGAAAACCAATGTGTTAGGATTATTGACATCATGGGAACAGACAGACAGGGATGTGGCCTGAAGTAAGACAATGTTTTTCTGTTTTCCTTGTTTGAGTTAATAAAATGTAATTATTAAAAAAATAGTCTTTAAAAGGGGGGAATTATTTTTTAAAAGTGAGCACAGTATTGAATTTCGGCATTTTTCCTTTGAGTTCTGAGGGCAGTGATTTGTCCTAGGTCTTCATCCTCCCATATCCATCTTCACTGGGCAACATCATCTTTCCAATTCTCTCTGAAATGGTCCTTGTCACAGACACCTTTGTCAACTAATAAGACCAATTGGGACTTCAGTGTCTCCGTGCTGCTCCTCCCAGCTTGGCAGAATAGCTCAAAGCAAAAAAGACAGAAAGAACTTCCATTCTTGAAATAGGATTGCCAACCCTCCAGGACTGTCCTGGAGTCTCCAGGAATTAAAGACTAACCTTTAATTAAAGATATCATCATGTGATGAAATCTCCAAGAATTCATATAACCAACATTGGGAACCCTGATATCAATGAATCCCTAGTCCCAACTGGTCTAGGAAAGTAGAATGTAGTCCCAGGAAGGAAACACAGATCACTGTTCCAACATCTTACACCATAAACTTTGTTATATTATGAAGGCTTTGGTCATCAATAGAATAAATCCAGATTCTAATCATCCAAGATAAAACATGTTTTATATCTTGACATAAAAAAACAGGAGCCCCAGAGGACATTCTGAATTTCTCTCTGTATTTTTCTGTAGTTATTATTCTACGCATACACATGATAGAGCAGAAAAAAACCAAATATGTATGAATAAGAGTTTATAGAAATAATCAGCAATTAATGATACAGTAATGCATTGTCACCATAAAAACTACTGCTCTTTGCAGAAGGCTGCATGATACAAAAATAATTATTTGCAGAGAGGTGAATTTCCATTTCCTTAAATACATCTTTACAACTGGACATTTTATAAACTGAAGATGGAGGTTCTGCAGTGCATCAAGTTAAAATTTATTTCTGTCACTCTTGAGATCCTTCTAAACTCTGTACCTCCCTGTCTTTCCAACTCTTTCCTTATGTTGCCCTTCCAAATCCTGCTCCAACAATGGTGCTAGCCTTGATGTACTGTCACCTCTTCTTCCACAGCTCTTCAAGGCTTTCTTCATCTTCTAGATTTAAGCATGAAATACCCTTCTGCACTAGTCCTCAAGGCTGATATGGTTTATCCTCCTACATATCCCCCCTTTGGCCTATTTCTATCACAAAGATTATAATATCTAACAATGTCTACGTTTTCTAGCAGTGCTGAAAAACTAGCACTGAGTGAAAAAAAATTAGCCATTTGGCACAGCAGGGCAAGGACATCTGTCAAGTAGCAGATTCTGAATATTTGACTGATTCTCTGTCCAGTTCTATCTCAGCCCTAATCCTGGGCAGAGTAATTTCACTAATGAGCTTCTTTTCATTATATGATCCGACAGAAGTCCCCAAAGAATATCCCCCACTAGGGTTGTTCACTCCAGCCATATTTCTCAGTGCCTTCTACACTCGAGGCTGCAGGGAGGCAGTTTGGAAATCACCTATCGCACCTTTACATGTTGAGGCATTCCAAAACACTAGATGAATCACCAGCTGGCAAGAAGGAAGCAGTTTCTGCTACCTTTCTGTAGCACAAGTGGTATAATGTGATTAGAGCACGTCTAAGAATCTGACCCTATTTTTTTCCCCCTTCACGACCCTTTGTATGTGGCTCATTATGTTAGATTGTGAGCTGCCTGAGACACTTGCAAAATGTCTAATATATGGCAGGATCCACTACAGTCCAAGTATTACTTAGTATAATATCACAATGCAAGGTCCCTGTGCTTGGCCAGCCCTCAGTAGAGATGGGATATTCATAGAGAGTATTTACTGTCCATAAAACATCTAGAAAATATACGATTCATCATGCTATCCAGCAATGAAGAAAAGGATTCTTAAGCAGGGAGCTTGTTGCATGTGATGAGGCCCATCATGTCCTTGCTTGTTTGGACGACAACCTGGGACAAAAGCCCTCCAAAGAAAGATGTTATCCAGAACAACACATGCCTTGGGCTACTACGCAGTTTAAATAATACAGCCAAGAGATTACTAGAATACCAAGGACAAGTATCACCCTTTCCCCACAAGAGCAAGTCACTCCTATAGCAAAAAAGACCTAAAACTTTAATAGTAGTAGAGAGGTAGCCATGTTAGTCTGATCTTGCTAAAACAAAAGGAAAAACTATGTAGCACTTTAAAGACTAACAGATGGTTTAATAGGTGATGATCTTTCATGGGCCAGACCCACTTCCTCAGATCATATTCCAAAAGAGCTCTTTCAGAATAGGATTTGAGGAAGTGGGTCTGGCCCACGAAAGCTCATCACCTATTAAACCATCTTGTTAGTCTTTAAAGTGCTGCATAGTTTTTCCTTTTGCTAAAACTTTAAGGGAGTTACGTGGGTATTATTTCAAATTATTGTTAAGAGTGTTTTGAGATGTTTCATTATTAATATACATCTTTCTTGGGAAATTAGTGTGAGATCAATAACAATTAGTTACATCTGTTGCTCTTTTAGGGGCATCTGTTGTTCTTTTAGCCTCCCCTAAAATCAAGTTAATTAGCAAACTCATTAGTGCAGTTTTGCAGTGATAAGCGAGGTGTTGCAGCAGGAGATTCCCCCTTTGTCTCATCTGAAGTACTGCTCTGTAAGTGCTTGACGTGCTTTCACTGGCAGAGGATAATGAATAAAGAACAAGGGCAGCAGATAGGATCCATGTAATGTGAATCCACTATTTTTCCCTACCACAGAGGCACTTAGATACCATGCTGTTAAGTACAATAATAGTGCCTAGAAAAATTAGAAAGAGGACACAAGGAGCACAGCGCTTACTCCATCCATTTAGTGGCTTCATATAAAATGTACAAATGCATTTCTGATTGTCATTCTGATTGGATATCCTTATTCATACTTGTCATCAGTATGGGCCTCTAAGGCAAACTCAGTGGGTTTCTAGTTTGAGAAGAATGTTCCACATGTCTCTAAAACTTACTGATAGGGTAAGGAATGATGGGAAGAAACCTAGAGAATTAATTGCAAGAAAGAATATTCTACTATTCTGCCACAATGCATGTTGTATCTGTTGCACTATTTTTCCTAATCATTTTTTTGATTCCCCATGTACTTTATTCTCCTTGTATAATAAAGAAGGGATAGGCTGGAAACTTTGAATTCAGATCCCAGCTCTTGAGATGTTCATATGAAGAGTTCTGGGTGGGCCCAGGGAAATGGGAAAAACTCCCTCTCTCTTGTAAATATTCAAATACTCCAGACATTATGACTCTATCAGTATTTTGTATAATTAGAGTGAAAGATTACTAGACTAGTCACGTGATGCAGTGCTTAGATTCATTCGGTGAATATACTAGGGTTACTCATAATTTTACAAAGGAATGTTGGAAATGACTTGATATAAGTCTTATGTTATTGGATTGATCCCATTTCTTCATCTTGGCAAGCCCTCTGCTATCCAGCATACTAGATACCATATAAATAAGCCACACTTGAAGAAACTGCAGGAAAACCCTACATGCACTTCCCAGCATATTGTTGCATATTTTTCTCAGGATGCTACACTTTGTATGTAGTTTCCAAAATCATTTTAATCACTGTCATTTTGTTTATTAGTCAACCTAAAGAATATATGGTAATGTGATATTTTCACAATTTTTGTAAATGATATAATCTTGAATTGGTGCACAGTTTTTCCCTTTCAGTAAATCACCCACTTGCCAATGATAAATCAATTATGAATTTAGAAAAAAAATTCTGTATTTAAGAATTTGCAGAATATCTGTTTGAAAGAAACAGAAGAAGTACAGTTTGGCTGGTATGAGGTCAATTAAGATTTGTTCAGTAGCCTGAAACTTACAGCATTAAGTAAAACCTACCTAAAGGGTTGATTCTTCCTCAGTGGAAAAGACCTCACAAACTACATTCTCCTGTGGTCAGAGAACACTGCTCCTACCTCTCTCCGGCCCCCTTTCTCCCATCCTGGATTGATCTAGGACAGTGGTGGGCAACCTGCAGCCCCCACACTCTTGTCTGCCCCCTCTTGTGCTTTGGGACACTGGAGCCCCACAATTCCTACTCTTCCCTCCCCCTCCCAGTATTTTCAGAGCGCCAGAAATTTGCTGATTTGCATTCCTTCCCCTTCCTCCCAGAGCATGAAGCTGTTTGCAGCTGTTCAAGCACAGGGAAGGGGAGGGAACATGAATAAGCAGATTCGCGGTGCTCCGAAAGTGCAGGGCTCCAGTGCCCCAGTGCCTGAGAGGCATGGGGGAAGAGGACAGAAGTAGGGTGCATAGGCCTCAGGTGGAACCCTAGTGGGCTGCAGGCCATAGGTTGCCCACCATTGGCAATCATGCAGCCCACTGAGATGAGGGAGGGCCACTCATGCAGCCCACTCACTAGGCTGGGTAGCCGACTGCTGGTCTAGGGAACGATACCTTTAAACTGAAGATGCAACTCCCGTGGAGCTCTGCCACTGTAGAATGCTAAGGGCATATATAGAGTGCCTCATCTCATTCTCCTCACTCCCAGCATCACCAACTTTTTCAATCTACTTGTCAGGCTTCAGTATAGATGGACCCATTTTGTGTTTTATGAAATGCTGCGTGAAAACTGCATCTAGCACATATCAGCAGACTCTGTGGAATTGCTGCTGTTTTACAGAAGCTTCATACCCTAGATAAAGCAGTATGGTAAAGCCATAGTGCTATATTTTTCAATATCATTTTTATGTTTTTATTTATTTATTGCTATGGTTTCCCAGATCAAAACATTCAAATTCCCCTGTTCTTGAATTTGGTCATGCTTCTTCTCATACAAACATTCAGTTGATGCTTTTATATTTTTTCGCTAGTGCAGGATTTTGGAGTGGGAGTTTCTTAAAGGTACAGTGCAAGAGGGGAAAACATTAGCAGATGAATACAGTTAACATCAGAACTTCTCCACTTGTCTGGATGTAGTTTAACTTAATCTAGTCTGACATAAAGTGACATGCTGGCAAACGGATGTGTTTTGCTAACCAAAGCAGACACAGTATTTTGACCAAAAACAACTCATACATTTCTTATGTGCCCAAGAATGTCAATGTTAACAGCTTTTAAAAGTTCAGCCTTCCGCTCCTTCGAGAGAAATATTATCCCTCATTTGCTCAACAGGATTTATTTTGATGTCTGCCCTTGCATCTGCACAAAGTAAAAGGAAGGAAGGAATTTAACCTGGGAATTGAGTCTTTACATGTTACAAAGAAATAAAAATCCTGTTTCATATGGATCCTCTCTATTTTGTGGATGGGTGAATGTCACTTTCTCTTTAAAATAGCACATATTTGCTTTATTGATTTCCCTTGCAGTGATTTTAGCAAAAAGGAAGTGGTGTGATTTTCATACAAATTAACAAATTTAAGAACTGTTACCCCTTCCTCTTGTAAGCAACTATTAAAATATATTTTGGATAGAAAAGAGAAAAACAAAAACAAAACTGAGCAAATAAAAACCTGAAAAATATATTAAGAATATGATTATCTCAATGAATTTTGGGGATTTTTGCGTGAGAGCCAGCCACTCAAATGAATGGGTCAAACGTATGCCTCAAAACTGAGAATATTACGAATAAAATAGTAAAATACCAAATTTCTTGTAGGATTGGAAATGCTAAAATATTTTCTTGAACCACCCCAAAAACATCTGTAGCTCATTTTCTTCTACTCCTCTATTCAGTACACAAGACACCACCCATGCAGATCTTTTTATTACCACATTTGTGGCTTTCTGCCACTCTCATATTTGTACATCCTCTAATGGCCAACTAATAATGCCACAACGTCTCTTTCTTCAGCTCACTTAAAATTATTTCTTCCACAAAGTCCGTCAGTATCCTCAGATCAAAAGTGTGATTACAAAAAGAAACATGTACTGCTCAGAGATTAGACCATCTACTGCTCGCTTGTCTTCTGATACATTACGCATCGGAACATTATTGTCCATGGAATTTAGAATATAAGCTCCTTAAATCATATCACACATTTATTTATGAGACCAGTTAAGGTTATAAAGTCCAAGAGTCAACTTTTTTACCCATACTGTCAAGTTGCTTTGAATCTTTATTAGGATATTTTATATGTGTATATAATTTTTATTCTAAAACTTTTATTAAGTGGAGGTTAATTGAACTTGGTACTTTAAGTTTGCAAAAGCTTAGAATAATGAGAAATGTAATTACAGAAATAAACAAAACATGCCCCCAATTCATACATTATATGAGGGTTTTTTTAGCTTTTTGATATCTTGTATCTTAATTCTCTTTAAGTGAAATTCAATAACAAAAAAACCACAACTGCACTATTTGTAAAGAAATTTCATCCAGAAATTCAGACCTAAACTGCATTAACTGCAAATTTTTACCAGCTTCCAAGGCTGGATTTGAAATAAGTGAAATGAAGATACGTCATTATGCAGCACACTACAAAGTGAATTAAAAGAAGCTTTTCTACCATGTTAACAATGTATTGGTATGTAATAATAAAATTACAGAGCCACATCCTAGTACACAGGTAGTAAAAGGGATTTTCTCCAAGCATTAAAAAAGACGCAAAAGGAAGTTCTATGGCCTGTGTTATACAGAAGGTCAGAATTGATGCCAAAAGACCCCTTCTAGCCTTGGGATCGATAGCCTATGAAAAAGGAGGGTTTAGGTTGCTTAAGAATCTGCTTTAAAAATAATTCTCATAACCTAGAGGGATTAAAAGAGAATTCATACAATTACCTACACTAGCTCCTAGATGGTGCAGAAGAACTTACATCTATTAACTCCCTTTGCTGATATTCATCTGAAGACTTGTATTCCCTGCACCATATGCCCACTTCGATCATCCTCCTAAAGTCAGTAATCCCAACATTACAAAATGTAGTTGTGTTGTAAAAAAAATGTCAATACTATGCAAAGCAGACATGATCTTCAACCTCCTGGCAAACTGGCAAACTAGCTCTCAGTTCAAAGGGCTCTGACAATGAGAAGTACATACACAACACTATCAATCAAGAAGATTTACATCTTCTTCTCTCCTCTGCCACAAATGTGTGATGTGTGGGTATGTATGTTCTGGGTGTTGTACTGCCATTCCCTTAGATTCCTGAGGTCTATCTTCTGGGTTTCTCTGTCTTATCTTTCGTAGCCAGAAAACCTCTCCATTTTCCCAATGATGATTACTCCTACCTAAAAAGGCACATCATCATCATCTCACACACAGACAAACCTTTAGGGCCAATCAAGTCTCCTCCATCCTTTGACTCTTAAAGGATGAACATGGATTTCCCCAATATTACTCACATTTTCCTGAAATTATATTAAATCATTTTTAATGCTGAAGAAAAATTGCAACAACATGTATCATCAGAAAAGTGTACCACTTGTCTATAAACAATTGAGATAGGTCTCTTACCTTGCATAAAAGTCCTTTGGTGGAACAACTTCCTGAAAGAATTGTAGCTGGTACAGATAAAGTCCAATCAAGTGTCCTGCACTGTATATAGCCATTAATACACACAGACAGCTGAATATCAGCGGATCAAATGCCAGGCAACAGGACCACCATGTACACAGCCCCAAAAATACAAAAAAATACACAGCTGACGTCAAAGATGGCAACATCATACCTGCAAAAAGAAATTTTGAGAATATTAACATTATAAAACATTTATGTTATAGGATTTATTATTCCTAAAACAAGTTTAAAATCACAGTGCTTTTTTGATATTTTGGCTTATTATTACAGGTAACTACTAAGACTGCTCTTAATTGAGAAATACCAGAAAACATTTTTTTTGTTTTGCTTATTCTATAAAAATAACGCTTTCTAAGTAGTTAAAAGGCTTCGGTTTAAATCATTAAGTGTTGGTAAACATTGATTTCACAGTGGTGAAAAAATATTTCCATCAATACTACAATAGAAATGTACACCTAGGCAGAGCAAGAAAAATGCTGCTTGAGAACTTTTTAGAGTTTGATTTATTTTGACATAGGATGTTGACAATTTGTGTTTTAATGGTCATAAAAGCTTTACCTTTTTGAATCTCAATATCAACTATCATTAAATTATTATGAAGTCTAATTCTGTCACACCTATATAAATTTCAATAATTCCTCCTAAACACTTGTAATTCTTAATGCACATCAAGGGCTCTCATGTCCCATGTAGATTTTCTTTTGCACATTTTCTCATTTGTGAAGTTGCTATTTTCACTCTTCCCAGCTGGGACACACATCATGAAACTTTACTGCATACTACAAGAGGAGAATCTGAGGGTAAAGATGGAGAGATACTCCTATCTAAGACAGCAGAAAACCAGATGAAATGACCCAAGGGAGCAACTTGAATCCTATGTAATGGGACAAAGGTATCACCAAATTCATTTCACTGAAGTCAAGGTAATGACACTAGGGATAAATCTAGTTCCATTGTGCTTCAAAAATCTTGACTATTGTGTACTTGAATGGAAGCTGGATACATCCCAAGAGATCTTGGGTTCATTCATTCAAGGATAGTCATCTTGCAGCAGAGTGGCCTGCTATGCCTCAGATGGATGCTGCTTTAAACTGTGTTTAGAACCCTACCATCTGACAGAAGACACTTGATGGATGGGATGAATCAGTGCCTTCTCCTGCCAATGTGCTCTCCTGACCAGCTCTACACACCTCTTAGGTGATGATGTCTCCCTTTGAGTTTCCAACCAGAGTAGGGTTGTGAACTCTTTACATTGAGGGAAATCCCCACTTCCTATTATGTTTCAGCAGTGCCTAGCATAAACCAGGGGTGCCTGCAGCAGCTCTTGCCTGCGAAGGTGTAGGATACCAAAGCTAGCTTCATATATCTTAGTAAAAGAACCTTTCACTAAAAGTAAATTGGTCAATATTCTATTAGCATTATCACATGATTGTAGGCCAAGCTATTATCTTTCCTCCAGTATATAATCTAGAAGGGTATGTCTACACTACCCCGCTAGTTCGAACTAGCGGGGTAATGTAGGCATACCGAACGTGCAAATGAAGCCTGGGATTTGAATTTCCCGGGCTTCATTTGCATAAGTGGGGAGGTGTACCGGAGGAATCCTAGTCCGAACTACACGGGGTTCGAACCAGCAGGGATTTAAAAATGGCGGCTCCCCGCTTATGCAAATGAAGCCCGGGAAATTCAAATCCCGGGCTTCATTTGCACGTTCGGTATGCATACATTACCCCCCTAGTTCGAACTAGCGGGGTAGTGTAGACATACCCGAAGTGAGTAGGTACCATTTTCATTATTCATATTTTTAACGACCAGAAGGCTCCCTTTTGATCATCTAGTCTGATCTCCTGCATAACGCAAACCATAGAAACTCATCCAGTAAATCTGCATCAGGTACATAAAACTGTTCTCTCTTTTAAATAGATATCCAGTCTTGATTTAAAGTCTTCAGTGACAGAGAATCTACCACATATGTTGGTAAGTTACTCCAATTGCTCATTACCCTTGCTGTAGTAAGTAGCCTAGATCCACTGGATCTCATTATGCCTTTTTCTGCTAGATTTGAAAAATGTCTGCTATCAGAAAAAAACCTTTTTCCCTGGCAGTTACTTGCAGACTGAGATCAATTCACCTTTTAACCTCCTGCCCCTAGCTAAGCAGGTCAAGTTTCTTAAATATTGCACTATATAATATCTTTTCCAGACCTCAAATCATTCTTATAGCTCTTTTCTGGGTCATTTCCAATTTTTCAACATCCTTTTTGAAGTTCAGGCACTGCTTCTGGACAAAGTAGTACACTAACATTCTAATTAAAATACAGAAGTAATATTTCCTCTATTCTCCTTTATAGTCTTTGCTTATTCATCTGTAGAATGCATTTACCCTCTTAACTAAAGCATCACACTTGGAAACTCATGTTCATCTGGTTATCTACCATGAACCCCAAGCCCTTTTCCGAGTCACTACACTTTAAGTCTCCCACCTCTTAGGTGTGACCAAAGTCTATGTTCCTAGATTTGTCTCTATTAAAATGCATGTTGTCCAAATAAGCTCACTTTACTGAGTGATCCATATTGGTCTGCATAGCTCACCTGTCTTCAACACTATTAACCACTTCACCAATGTTTGTGACACTCTGCCACAAATGTCACCAGAAATTTTCCTCTGTTTTATTCTTTGGTAAAAGCATTGAATAGTATTAGAAGAACAGACACCTGCAGAACCCCACTGGAAATACCCCATTAGGACAGTGGTTCTCAAAGTTTTTGGCCTGCAGCTCACCCTACTCAATAAAACTTTCCACAGACTATCAGCCTACCTCCCATGATGCCAAAATGTGTGCAGAAGTGGGGTGGAGGTGCGAGGTCTGTGTGGGAGGGTGCAGGAAAGGGCTGGAAGTGGGAGTCTGGGCATGAGGGGCACTTACCTGGCTCTGCCTCCCAGGCACTGTCACCTGCTGCTCCCATTGGCCAGAATTCCAGCCAATGAGAGCAGCAGAGAAAGCTTCCAGATAAGCGGTTTCCTGCAATGCCATTCCCACAAGCAGGGGGAGGGGGAGCAGCAGAGTACAGAGCTGTTTCCTCCCCCACAAGCTGGATCTGTCCTTGAGACTCGGGGCACCTCCACCTGCAGTAGAACCTGACACAATCTCACAGGGAAGTGGGGGAAGTGCAGAAGCGGGGCTGAGCCTCGAGTCTGCAGCCCACCTGCAAGACAGTCAGGGACCACTAGTGGTCCATGGCCCGTACTTTGAGAACCACTGCGCTAGGATGATATTTCCTCTTTTACAATTATTTTTTCATGATTAATCAGTTAACCAATTTTAGCCATTTAATGTAGATTATATTAATTTCATATAGTTCTAATTTTAATCAGAATGTCTTGAAGGATTAATGCCTTACAGAAGTCATCACAGTTACCTTTATCAACCCATTTTCAAGTTTCATAAATAACAATACCAAATTGGAACATTTTATTATAGAATGTGTAACTAACCAGAGATTAAAGATGAATGATGTTTTGTGTTTAATATTGTGTGGTGTGGTGAGAGAGAGAGAGAGAGAGAGAGAGAGAGAGAGAGAGCACAAGAAAAAGATAGTAGGAGACAACACCTGGTCTATTAATTCACATTTCACTTCTTGCCAATAGCGTGCAGCCTGTCACATTTTGGTCATAATAATAACTTCAAAATCCATATATGGAGAGAGTGGGCCACTTAGTACTAGTACTTAAATACATAAATAAAAAATTAAGGAACTCAGTTTATTTTTGTGCCTGCCAAAAAGCTAAATTTAAATAAAATGCAGCAATTAATTTCCCTTCCAAATTTCCATTGTTATTCTACAATATGCCAAACTGCTGAAAACTCATTTGTATAGTGCATAATATAAGACAGTGTTTCTCAAACAGTCTGGGAGGTACGTCAACACTTGAAATTTGGAGAAAACTGAATTTTTGTTTTAAGTTTTACAGTGCTTTATTACTTTTGTACTTTTTACACCCAAAAATGTCATTGCCCGCCCAGCTATGATTAAGTTGTTTAAACAAAAGTGTTGCAATAGTAGAAAAAAAAATCTGTGTGTCTGAAAACTGGAGGTACATATTATATATATATATATATATAGGGTTGAGAAACCTTTATAAAAAAAGGTTGAGAAACACTGTCTAAGGGACTCTTGATTAACTTTTCCAAAGCACCAACCTGTTGAACCAAGTAAAATTGTAACAACAACTTTTCCAGCGGTGGTTATAATGTTTCCAATAAACTCTTTCAGTTTGGAAGCCAGGGAGGCAATTCTGCGCAACAGTTTTAATTTTGTGGTTTCTTCAAATTCCTCTTCACTATATTCTCCACCGTCCAAATCTTCTTCATATATCAGTGCATCATCTGGCTCTAATTTTTCTCTTCCAACCTTAGAAAGAGAGAGGAAAAAACAATATATGTTTTTTATCCCTAAGACTGCCACCTAAGACTTGTCTTAACAAGCAAGTTGAATACAGGCAGTTCCCGGGTTACATGGATCCGACTTACATCGGATCCCTACTTACAAATGGGGTGAGGCAACCCCGCACCAGCTGCTTCCCTCCAGCAGACCAGGGAGACACGAAGCTAGCAACCCCCCAGCAGACCAGGGAGACGCGGAGCGGCTTTTCTCAGCAGACACCTCAGCTTGAGAATAAAGGACTGAGGGAAGTGAGGTGTGGGAGAATAAAACTGAGCTCTGGAGAAATGTTTGGCTAGAGTTTCCCCTTACAGTATGTACCAGTTCCGACTTACATACAAATTCAACTTAAGAACAAACCTACAGTCCCTATCTTGTACGTAACCCAGGGACTGCCTGTATATACTTGAGTGAGATTTTTCCCTAGCAAATGCAATTCATCTGATTCCTCGGGCAGGTAGTCCAGTTCTATATCTCTCTCTTCAACACCCTGATCATTCAACATCGTCAGATTTATTGATTAGATTTTGTCCAGTCTCTTTGGGGCACAGATCATTAGCATTATTTCCAGGCCCTGACCAAAGGTGGCTCCCTAGATTCTATTGGTCAGGGAAACTTTCTTCTTGGGATTATCACCATTCCCTATTGCAGCTTTTTTCCCTCCCTCCATATGAACCCAGAGTTTATCTATTGGATGGAAGCCTATGCCTTTTCCTTGATCTTTCCATAGATTATTTAGCAAAAGGTACTGGCACAATGAACAGCCATGACAGCTCTCATTAATATGCTTGGACTCCAGAAAAAAAAAATCTAGGCCTTCCTCCAAACCTAGATTAAGGTATAATGAAACCATACTGCTACCACCAAGCCTAGCTTGCATAGCAGAGAAAGGGAATTCTGTACATGTAATTCTAGTATGGATATGGCTATGAAAGTGACCCTCTAAAAAGATTATAGCAGTATGCTATAACTATAAATGCAAAAAACCAAAAACAAATAAAAATGATCACATACAGAAACAATACAGTAAGCAAGTTTTCTGATTTCTTCAACATAACCACTGATTGCACTATATTACATAAATGTGACTGAGTCAAATTCAACAAAAGAGTGTCCAGAGTGATCCCAACATCCATCTTCTACTTTGTTTCTGTGATGTTACTCAATTTATCCAGCTACAAATGTGTTCACAGAGTAGCCTTTGCATCTGGGGATGGTATTGAGGTAGCAGGTCCCACCGACAGAGAAGAGAAAGAGATGGTAAGAATCCCGGAAAGAGAAAAAAAGGGAGTGGTTATATGTGTTTGGGCCAGGGAAATAGAATAAAAGAGCTGGGAGGGAGGATCATAACACTCGGCAGATGGATGGAAAGACTGGCGGGTGGAGGGGAGGGGAAAGAGATGTACCTTGAAAGCTTAAAGAGAGATGGAAGCCAGAAAGGGAGAGAATGCAAGAAAGATAATGAAGGAACAAATAATATGAGAGGGGGAGAAGAGAAAGACAAATTTGAAAAAAAGTTAAGTAGCAATAAATGATAATGGGTGGGAAAGGAGAGTTAAATAATGAAAAAAAAAAACCAACAGAAAAGACACTTGCAATAGGTAAGTAATTTGATAAGATTTTGTTGTGGCTCTGGTCCCGGGAAAGATGTTAAATTTCCTGACAGAACAGAAAGATATGCATCATTGAGTGAAGGGGTCTTAATCACCTGACAAAGAGTGCATCTGCATTACTGAGGGGAACAGCCATGAATATAGTGGAAGGAAAATAGATTAATCCACACACAACATAACAAACATATTTAAAAAACCCAAACAATAAAAGGGTCAGGTCATCACCTTGCGTCACTTGGCATAGCTCCATTTGTTTCACTGGAGCAACTAAAAATTAAACCAGCTGAGCATCTGGCCCAATTACTTTCTTTTTTGATAGCTAGGGACACATGTGAATGTTATATCTGTAATGACTTCTCAGGAGAACAGGATTTTCACATTTATTATGGCCATTGGAAATGACAAATTAGACAACATTGACTGGGAGGCTTCCAGTGGAAATTGCAGAACTATTATCCTGAGTATTTAACTCTATGGAATACTTCATTACAATTTTGTTAGGTGGACTCCCCAAGGAAAAGAAACTCCTTCTTGTTCCATTTCACCTTTAAACTTTGTGCCAACTTTCTCTTCCCATTAATATTGTCTGTGACTGCCCAGAAAGAGCCTGTTCCATCTAGAGCTTCTATTTTGCAGACAATGAAATATGTATTAAACACTGTAGAGCTGGTCTGGGAAATCCTCTCAGACACATCCGGCTGTTTCACTAATTACGTCCATTATGAGTGGAGTACGCTGGCGTCACAACCACTTTGTCATCGTCACAGTTCGTTCTCATGGCTTTCAATAAACAAGGTTAATAGCTCTAAAGGCAAGGCAATCATTAGGAAGCTGCAGTGTGCACACTCAGCAAGCACCTCGGGGAAGGGAGGGGTTAGCATGGAGAGGAATTACTATTGTCTGCTGCCCTTGCTGGATCTCATGTCTAGAGAGCTCTCTAGTTGATGCTACTTTACTTGAATAATTAACCACAAAACAATGCTGCAGTTCAGCGAAATGCTGCATAATATTCTTCCTGCCGCTATCGCTATCTTAATGCAAAAGACACAGAAAAGAATTCAGTGACAACTTTCTTTGTATTGCAATTACTAGAAGAACTCCCTTAGTCCCATTGTGTTCAGTCCTGTTTCCAAGCTGGCTCTAACAATATTTCCTTTTAACTTGATCATTATATAGCTAATTCTTACGTGCATGCAAAACACAAATATAATCAGTGGAAGTTCTGGATGTTCCAGTATGTGGGATTGAGCTTCCAATGTGCATAAAGGAGATCATCTTCAGCTCTTCCATTTATTTATCTGTATCTATGGAGACACTGTTTACGACAAAAATTAAAATATAATTTCAAAGCAACTGGTATTACAAGGGAGACTGGCAGACGTTCGATACAGATGACAATGCAGATTAAAACAATGAGCTCAAATGGAAACTTTTGAAAACAGTTTTTGTTTGTATATATACAAATTATGCTTTTTACTCGAGAATGGCATGCCTGGTAATCTGAGAATAGACTTTTGGGCTAAGTGACTCCCTTGGTGGACTTAACTATGTTCTCAAAGAATGTTTTTAATTGATATTCCTTAGTCAACATCTGTAAATGTTGATAGTATTTAGCTACCACAAAGAAGTTCATTTAGGACATATCTGTTGGTTCTCAGGCTAGATTTTCCAAGAAATTGCAAGCTGAATCATCACATCCCCTGCCAATCCTGGCAAAATCAGTACCCAAGCAGTACAGCAGTTTTCTAAGGCTGTGTCTACACAGCAGCGTTATTTCACAATAACTGACAAAATAAAGACCTCATCTATACACAAGCAGCTTTTAGACAAAATGTCGAAATAATGTTGAACTGGAGGCCTGCTTACTCCAACTCCTGTAACCCTCATCGTAGGAGGAGTAAGGGAAATCGGGGGGAAGAGTGCTCTGTCTTGAAGTAACTGCTATGTAGACAGCTCCAAAAGTAAAACAAAGCTATTTCGACCACAGCTACACAATTAGTGTAGCTCAGGTTGCGTAGCTTATTCCAAGTTTAACCCTGCTGTGTAGATGTGCCCTAAGAGAGCAGAGGAAATTTTCTTCTGCTATGAAGAATTTGGCATAGATGGATCTGCACAGATGAATGTGCGTAAAATGCCTTGAATATAAAAATCATTACATGAAAGCTATTCCTAAATTGGAAGATGCTATACACAAACTAAATTTCATTGCGAGCTGAAAAGAGAGCTTAAAAAAATTCTATTCTGAATAAGCACATTCACATATGTGCAAGAGCAGGAAATAAAAATCTGAAGACAGAAAAAACACAAAAGTCAAACAAAACAAAACAAAAACAAAACACACTTACCTTGACGTAACCCCTCCCCCTCCCAATCCAGTTAAAAACTGGCTTTGAGGGAAAATGAAAATTTTAAAAAAATACTAAGTAAACTGGAGGGAATACTCAAGACAGAGGAAAAAAGGAAAAGGAGAAAAGAAAAAGAAATGAGGAAAACCCCAAGGTGATTAGTGAGGAGAAGAAGAGAAGTTGCTTTGTTGCATAGGTGAAGGTAAAGAAGCTTTTTTTCCTCTTTCTTCTCTCTTCCAACCAGTCTCAGCTGCTAAACTCATCCAGTGAATAACTTCCTAATTCCTGCCAAAACTGGTCTTTTGGTTTCTCTATAACAAAACAGGGATTGTGGTTTTTCCATTTTGAGAGTCTGGTCATCCTAGCGTGGCACCTCTTAGTTCTAGTCAACCTGATCCACACTCCGTCATACTCCCCTTTAATCTGGCATTGAGACATGAAAGGAGAGAAGCACTAGGAAGAAGAGTCTTTCTGGACTTACCAATCTCTGCTTACAAGTCTAATTTACACCTAACATATTGTTTATAATGACAACTGGGAAACTTCTATTCTTGTTTTCTCAAATAAAAATGAAACCGATTGTTGAGGTTGAGCACACTGTGAATGGACTAAGGTTTTTTATTTCTACCTGGTGATGTTTTTGTTGTTTTCATATATTGCAAGATATGAACACATTCATCATAAAATTGCATTATTCTAAGGCAGACTGCTCTGCAAAGACTTCACCCACATGGGTCAGCCTGAGATGACAAATTAATGCTGCATGGAGCATAGCTAGAAAAATACTTTTACTTCCATAATAAACCTCTCCATTCAACTAGTATATAACATTTTAAAGTAATAAAAATGTGTCTTCATGACCTTTTCTATGTAGAATGGGGCCCCATAACATTTTTTATAAACAGACTAAATGCAGTTTAGGTTTTTCAGCTTTGAGCAACTCCCAGGATTGTTCATTGTACAAAACACTTTTAAAAACTGCCAAACAAAGATAAAGCACAGGCAGAGAAACAGTTTTGCTTCTGTGGCAGGAACTATCATGGCTAGGGCCAGAATATCCATTAGCTACTTTGGGAGGGAGGGGGACTGCTTTAATTACATCTAGCTTTTACATGTTTCATCTGCTACAGTATAAACACTAACTGAGATATCCTAAATCTATCAATCTATTTACTAACAGGCAACCTTAGTCTCAATTTGAATTCATTCTTGTACCAGAAAACCTTTTTTAAATTTACCTACAACTAAAGACACTACATATGTGTATACAAAGAACAGTCATTCAGTGACTTTTGGACACTAGAAAGGACATAACTCTAACCCTTTACAAATCTCATAGTTGTCGTCATTGCAAATTCTACTAACCAGAGATGTTATATAGGAGTATCTCAAAAAGTTCTGTGGCTCAAAATGGGGGGGGGGGGGAAAGCGGGGAGAAGCCTCTTAAGTTTGGTACATGTATTACACTATATGACCTTTTGAATCTGCATAATGGCACTGGAAAACCCACAAAAATAGTGTCTCCTGAGAATTCAGGTGCCTCCTCCTTCAAATTAGATAATAAAGACTGCAAAAATAACCTCTTTTGCTGTATTTTGATGTTTCCTCCAAGCCAAAATTAGCAAACAGAGTGAGAAAATGAGAAATAGGGTGTGTGTTGGGGGGGGGGGGGGGGAGGGTTATCTGAATTTATCCAAACCTCAAAGTTTATTTTGAGTTTTGAACAACTATGTCAGAATCAGTTTTAATGCTAACTGTGATACCAAAAGATTATGCATCAATTTATGTGTACCAAGTGATATAGACAAACAGGAAGGTAATAGCAGGGAACACAATTATAAACTTGATGTCTGAATGAATGTATTCTTGTTTGAGAATGTTTGGATTGTAGGCTATACAGAAGTGCAAAATATACTTAAGACAGATATGGTGAGTACTAAGATGACAGGAATTTCTGAGTTCTAATTCTGGCTCTTGGTGAATGCCCTAAGGCAAGTTGCTTGAAGTGCTATTACACTCTGAAAAATTGCAATGTAAAAATGGTTCCTTCTTATTCAGCAGACCCCAGTGAGTCAGAGTGTTTACTGGCTGAAATAAACTGTTGTAACATTAAAGCCCTGTCAGCTTTACAAAGCCCACTCAGTTTAGAGAGAGAAAACTGTATTCTACTCCTTTTAATTTATCACCAGCAGAATTCTTAACTAAATTCCAATCAGCTATGCTTATGCAAACTCACAGAAGATAACGGGTTTCCACAGATGTCTTAAGAGAGCAGAACACACAGACAGTGGTAGTTACATAAATATGATGGAAGGCAATATTTGACCTGAAGAACTTTTATTACCAGTAAGGATTCCTGACAAGTTTCTTTTTCAAAGCAATTTAACTCAGATCTCCGCTTCCATTTGCAGAAAAAGATATGTGTATATTTTATCTGGAAATAAGTAACACATGGAGAGCCTCAAAATGCCATTTTTATAGTGACATTTTTCAGACTACAACTGCATTGTCATGTTTTGTGTCTGTTGTTCTACATATAAAATAGGGTAAATATGTATTTTCATTTCCTACCTAATGGGGTGTTACGAGGATTAGTCAATCAAAACCTGTATAGCCCTACACAATTGTCAGGTGTAATTGATACAGATCATAGCTAGTAACTGGATTAATTGGAAAAATTCTATTTAAATAATGTTTACATCTCAACCATTTGGTCAGGAAATCTTACACCACTAAGTTTGCAGGTGAAATCCTTGCTTCCAACACTTAGAGTGCATCTACACTACACCCAAAACTCGAAATAAGATATGCAATTTACGCTATGCAAATTGCATATCTTAATTCAATTTTATTTTGAAATAGCTTATTTTGAAATTTGGCACCCAGCCCTGCCTGTCCAGGGGCATGTGGCACCTATTAAGAACTGCCAGTTTTTTTGAACAGCTGACGGTTCTCTCTGGTGCCATGGGCACCTGGTGAAGGGGAGGAGGAGACTTCACGTGCTCCCGTATCTCCAGCTCTCAATTGTCCTGGGGGTGAGGGAGCAGCAGAGCGTCTGTGGATTGGGTCAAAAGGCTTGGCAGACTGGATCCGACCCACAGAGGCTGTATTGCCCACCCCTGGAGTACAGGGTCTGGGAGGGGGTCCTAACCTTGGGTAGGAGTGGGGTGCAGAGATTTAGGCTGTGACTAGGGACAGCACATTGGGGTGGAGGGCTGAGGAGGGGCATAGGAGGGGAAGTGTCTGGAAATATGTCTGGGGGCTGGAGCAGGGGTGCAGAAGGTTTGGGTTATAAGATAAGGGCACAACAGGGGGCAGAGGGATGAGGGAGAGAGAGCTTGGGGTGCTAGAGGCAGGCCCTTGCTGGGAGACCTTATCTAGGTGGCTCTCAGCCAGCAGGTCCCTGAACCAGGGACCATGCCCCGGTACTGCTCACTGCAGATACATGAGCCATGTGCTGCAAACACTGTGAGCTGGGGGGAATGAGAGGAAAGGGGGCACGTCATATGCAAACAGGCAGCTGCTATTGGTCGGAAACTGTCCAATGGGAGCTACTGGGGGTGGGAGCAGTGTGAGAAGCCTCTGCCCCTTCCCCAGGCTCTCAGCATTCACAGAGGCACATGACCCTGCAGCAACTGGCTTTACTGAGTGCTGAGCGAGAGCAGGGCAGGTATGGGGCCAGCTAAGGCTCACACAGGTGGGATCCAGTACCTTGGCAGGCCAGATCCAGCCCACAGATCATATTTTGCCCAGCCCTGATGTAAGCTGAAGGAGCTATTGAAGTATCACAGACAATTATTGCACCTAAACACCTCTTAATGACTTAGGTACGACTGCGAGACAGATCAGGCCTTTACTTACGTAGAAAGTGACTGAGGCTCTTGATTTTAAAATGTATTGGGAGGGCAGTAAATGACTGAAAGAACAGCCATCCCAAATTTCACTTCTGGCATTAGCAACTGTTTGCTCATTCTGGAACCTAAATCAATGACTCATGACAGTAGGATTCAGTACCTATATTGATGGGGAATCAAATACAGCATTTATCAGTTTTCCACCCCTCTTCAACACAAATGGGGACAGTCTGTGAAGGATAAATAGAAACCAAACAAATCATAAGAAGATCATTCTTCCTAATCAATAGTAATAATTTTCTTAATATTGTGGTTTATATATGGGATTTTTGTAGCACTCTTTCCAAATATTTTTAATTCTCCTGTTGTTCTGTTTGGTGATTTTGACAGTAACATAAAATGGTATTTCATATCCAGTATTGCTGGCAGGCTCCTTGATGCACAATGTTGCCTAAAACTCCCTTGGAGTGATGCACAAGTCTAACACTCCCAGAACAGACCTATAGCTAATTGACACAGTCAGATCCTCAATATTTTCAAGGGAATTAGATGTAAAATATTGGCCCTATTGAAAGCAACTGCAAAAGCTCCGCTGAATTTAAATGGCTCATGATTTCACTCTATGAGGGAAAAAGTAAAACCATCTGCTGAGGACACACCCTGCAACCCCTTACTCGTGTAATGAATAATTTCTCATATAAATAATGCCATTTAATATTCATAGAGAAGAGAGATGAAAAACTGGAATTGCAACTTTTAAGAGGATTCTATTGAATTTGTCCATTTCTCGATCTCAAAATATTCCTTGTTAACAATTGTAGAGTGCTAAATGTTTTCCTTGCAATAAATCATGTGAAGTATTGAATACTTAGCTCAGAGGGATAAACTGTACATTGAGTAGCTGTTGCAAAGAGTTTAGAGCTCTACTATAAAGCCTGAAAATCAGTTATAACAGGCCTAGTGCAAGTGTTGATAAAAAATTAAAATATTATGATCAAACAAAAAAATTCAATGTGAGATACAAGTCATGCATGTTATAACCAATTATCATTATCTTTCAAATACTCAATACCTTTTTTCCAAAAAGACCACAGACGCTTTAAAAAGATAAGTACAGCATCTAAAAAATGCAGCCATTTTGCTAAAGTAAAGAACTGACTAGCATATAGCAGGCAAAATGTAATCATTTCCTTGTAATTAACTCATCCCCATGAGACTTGCTAGAAACACACCCACTTAGTGATGATTCCCCATTTACACATTCTGAGACCTGTCCTTTAGATAGTTTTTTTTCATTTTAGGATGCGTCTACACAGCAGGGTTTAACTCGAAATAAGCTTTGCAAATTGAGCTACATCAATTGCGTAGCTTATTTCAAAATTGGGAGAGTTTACACTTATTTTGAAATAGAGCACTCTTCCTCCAACTTCCCTTACTCCTTGTACAATGAGGCTGTGTCTACATTGGCAAGATTTTGCACAAAAGCAGCTGCTTTTGCACAAAATCTTGCCACCTATCTACATTGGCTGTGAGTATTTGCGCAAGAACACTGATGTTGTATTGTACAAAATCAGTGCTTCTTGCACAAATACTCCGACGTGCCCGCTCAGGGATAAGTCCTTTTGCGCAAGTGTTTGTGCGCAAGAGGCCAGTGTAGATAGGCAACATCAATTTCTTGCGCAAGAAAGCCCGATGGCTAAAATGGCCATCAGAGCTTTCTTGCGCAAGAGAGTGTCTACACTGACAAGGATGCTTTTGCGCAAAAGCAAATCTTTTGCGCAAAGGCACATGCCAGTATAGACGCTCTCTTGCGCAAATATTTCTAACAGAAAAACTCTTCCGTTAAAAGTATTTGCGCAAAATCATGCCCATGTAGACCCAGCCTAAGGGTTGGAGTAAGAGAAGTTGGAGTAAGAAGTTCTCCAGCTTGACAGTATTTCAACAAGATTTCGAAATAACTTATTCTGCATCTACACAGCTGGCAGTTATTTTGAATAACGCTAGTTATTTCAAAATAATGTTGTTGTGTAGACATACCCTTAATGTGAACCATGTATTCTAGATGTTGTAATCGATATGCCATGTTACTAACCCAAGTGCCTTACAGAAGTCTATGTGTATTATATCAACACTGTTACAGTTATCAGCCCAATTTACCATCTCATCCAAAATGTATCAATTTAGTTGGACATATTTTCCATAAACCCATGTTGACTGGCATAGTCTTCCATAGTCTCAAGAAAAACAATTTTTAAAAATATCTATTAAACAGCATATACCGTCTCTGCATTTTGGCACACAAAATCACCATCTGCTTCAGCGACTGTTATACTTTCAGACACAGCTGAGAAGTTAACATTTCTCTTTTCTTTTCTCCTCCCCTCCTTTATACTTTTTTACTGGCATTGTGCTTCTCTGAGTTTGCAGTCTGGGCCCTTCTCCAGCTAAATTCACCTGCTTTAGATTTTCTGAATCCTAATAAAAAAGGCCTGCAGACACATTTGCTCCAAGTGTGCAACCATTTAAGGGTGGTAATGAGTTGGACTGCAGTCTGGTAATTGGCAAACTTTTATAATTCATGACTCACCACTAATTAAAACCACACTCTATGCTTGTTATGGGGACAGCATTACTTACAAATAATTGAGTGCCTTCCACTCTGTTTCCAGCTCTTTGCAGTACTGTATTCCTTTTTTATTCGGGTACAGGTCTGTTTCTCTTGAAACTGGATGAAGTAATATGAATCAGGATTTCCATATTTTCATTGATCCTTATTATCCTTAATCCCTTAGGTCTGGATTTCAATACCTTTCACGCATTGAATTGTACCTTACTCTGTGAACAGTCTTGCTGATTTTATTGTAAATATTTACCACCATGGAGTAACACACTACTCAGCATGAGGAAGGGTATCACAGAATTTCTTGATGATAAGTCTAAGAGTCTCTCATGTGGTGTGGTGTGTTTAACTTTCTTCAAAAGTGATAAGGTGACAAGAGATCTTTACAACATCTGATTATGAAAAAATATCAGATCTTTTTAGATGTACATTTTATTTCGGAGAGTAGATACATTCTTTGTTTTTTACACTGCTTATATGCCCTGAAAACAGAGAGAGCACTGAGTGTATTTTGGACTTTTACAACTACATGCCCTAAATAGATAAATCTTCAAGACTGGTTTCTGGGTGCAAGTCAAGGTGTTTACTTTTGAAGTTATACAGTCCTCTTTGGCTTGGGACCTGGTAATCTGAAATACTTCCTATCTCCTCAGGTACTGTGCAATTTGGAAAATCAGCTGATACACTGTTGATGTGATATCTGGAGACAGGTGGCAGGGATCCCTGACAGAAGTTCCTCAACTCTGGAATTTGTTTAAAGTGTTATAGCTATATACCCCCAGTCTGTACATTTTGTGGCACTATGCTAGGCTTATAATTGTTCCAGAAGGTTTTATTTGAAGGGTAAGATAACAATTTAAATCAATTAAAGACCCAGGCCACTGTCCTTCCTAAAACATGATCATCACTAAACCAGAGCGGTGTTGAAGACCTGGTGTATTGATTTATTTAGGTTTCCTGTTCCAACACAGTCATCCAAAACATAAATCCAAAATATTGATTAAAAACACCACAAATGGGGCCAATATGCAAAAAATTAGGGATCCTTCAAAACCTTGCAAACTCAGACACTCCCTGCAGCCAGCACAGCTATGTAAAGACCCCACTGTTTGTAGCTGATTCTACTGCATTTTATGAACATTCTAAGTAGCAAGCATAACTACACAATGTTTTGTGCAGAACCCCAACAGGTGAAGTTGATAATATTTAAAAAAAATGTTTAACTTATCATTCACTAATTTTTACTTTACTTTAAAGACTATATAGGTTGTTCTGCTGTGAATGAATTGATGGTGAAAAGAAATCACTGCTGTGTAATATATTAATGTATAGTTTCCCACCTACATTCAACTATTTATATGGCTAATTTTTCAACTCAAACATAAAAACATAGTCACTGTACTTTGTAATATATGTAAATAATTTATAATATATATAACATTAGTAATGAATTTGGTTGTGTTTTGCTGTAATGACATAAAAAGGTAGCCAAATAAGTTCTCTCTACCTTTAAATAAAATCCTAATAGCTAATTGATATGCCTTGAGGTAGTCCATGTATGAAAGATCCCATTTAAAACCTCCATTCTGTTCTATTTAATCAGTATTTGCTAGTATAGTTTTACTTTACATTCCAGGACAATTACTATGTAACCTTTTTTACCTGCCATAGCCCAGCTTCAAATCCCCTTCAGCACCCTCTACCTCTCTATCACTTCCTCTCCACCCAGCATTCAGGTTGGGACTCATCTCTAGCCTTAATAAAAAATGGATATCAAATCAGGGGCTTGTAAAAACCCCATTCAGATATTGACAAACCCAAATGCACCCTCATCTTCTCCCAAAGTGCTTCTGTAATCAGATTTCTTGTCTTTAATGCTTGGACAATCATTTTCTATACTGACGATGGATAGCTTTAAAGATATTGGCCAGAGCCTACTTCGGTAACATACAACTTTCTTTTAACAGAGACGGACAGAGCTCAGCTTGCCTATCAGTCATATTCATGGGGCCATTCTTCACAACACTTGGAACATCTCCCACTGCTGATACAGCAGCAGATTTTAGCCTCTGCTAAAATGTTTTGCACCACTCAAGCAAAAAGCAGCTTTCAAGCTTGTTTTAGCCAAGTCCCAGGGTGATTCAGAAGTGCCGGCTTAGCCTGGCTGAGATATCTGGGTATAGCATGAAGAAGAGTGCATGGCCAGGAGCTGCAACCTTTAGTTGACACCTGGATACCAGAACAGCCTATGAGAGCTACAGGCAGAAGGCCTAAAGTAGCTAATCTAATGTGCACCAGGAATTGGATCAGCTTTTTGCAGTCCCAAAATACAGCCAATGCAAACATAACATTTAGGAACCTTTTCATTTTCTTCCCCTCCAAAGCTGCACCCCACCTTTCCCAGCCTGTAGCTCACAAAGAGGTAGGTCATCTCCAAATACATTTTCTATATGAAACTAATGAGTTGTAATAGTCCTCTCTGAAAAAATATCTTTACAATCAACTATATACAAAAATAAAGTCAAGGTGATGTTAGGGCTCTTTCTTAAACCCATAAAAGGCTAGAAAAATGAGATTCGAGGCATTTAAACCAGCTTGACATTTTGTCCTTAAAAAAAATCTTTTTGGGATTTACATAGGACTCCATTATGTCATTTGGGCCAGTCCCTATTGTGACCAAATGGGCTTCTTTATTTCTTGGTCAATTTGTTTCTGTAGCTATAGGATATTTTCTAATTTATAATCTTTTCTGGAATTCTCTGCTCCCTGGATGCCACTATGAACCCAGAATAGACAAAGGCAAGAAAATTACACACAAATTTAACTGTCTCTTTCCAAAAAGCATGGTACATAAAATATCTTCCCTTATAGATGTTACTATTCCTGGACATTCCTGCTTTTGTCTTTATTTCCCAAAGCATAATCTCAAGCAATTCTGCAAAATACCAGTTCTGAGTACAATACCCTCAAATTTTGGAAAAGAAACATATCCAAATGTCATGGCTAGTTTGTCACCGTAATGGGCCAAATCAAGACCCTAGATCTGAATACTTTGAAAATTCAGACCCATATGTAAAAGTCTGCAACCGTGTTCATGCTCTAATTATCCAAATGTTCCATTTTGTTTCCTTAGGACAAATGATTTTGCTATGTTTTTCTCCTTAAAAGCCTTTTTTAGTTTTCTGAAACCAAGGTCACTTTTAAAACCATTTGTGAGATATTTTTCAAATGTAGCTCAGACAAGGCCCCTCAAGCACAGTATTAAAGTCACGTTAATCTATGTTGTCTAGTTATTTCTTTATATTTCCCTGTCTGTCTCTATGTATTGTCTCTCACTCTAGTCTTACACTTAGATTACACACTGTCCAGAATGGGGAGTGTCTTCTTGTTCTGTATTTGTATAGCACCTAGCACAATAGGATTTGTGATCTGGGCTCTTAGGCACTATGATAATACAAACAAAATTATACAGGCATAAATGTGCATCTAATACCATTTCTTCATTTTCAAATTGCGTGTTGTACTGTGCTGCATCCTCTGTCACTGGCTTCAACACAAGGTTTCTGCAGACAAGCCATATGGTCAAGCTAGCAATGAACATCCCAATATCCGGTACAAATACTCTGATCACGTTGCCAGCATCAGCTCCCTTCACACTGTATGGATTGAAAAAAACAAAGGAAACACGTGTTATTTCTAATTCTCTTTTGGCTTAAAATATTAAGTTAGCTGGACACTATTCATTTAAAAGAATACACCCCCAAGAGTGAACGAGTAAGTATTTTGTACAGCTGTGACAGAATGTCTTGGTGCCATGTAATTACAGTATAAGTGATTCATTCCCAGTAGCAAGTTCTTGTGCAAATATTTCAGCACATTGTTTGGCTGATCAAAAGTCATTTTGTACATCCTAAAGTTATTTACTGGAGAGAGTAAACTGCAATAGAATCAACATTTAAATCTGATGGTTCTCCGTGCAGTTCCAAGAGGACAGATGTGTACAAACACAAGCTCTATCATCACGCTGGGTGGTATTTTCAGTGGGAAGAAAACCTACCACATGCTCATGGAGGTAGAATTACATTCCCACCCTCTCTTAATCACAATTGAGACACAGATGGGCAGAAAAGCCAGCAGCTCGATGATATACCTGTACTAGGCAAAGCAAATTTCATTCTCTCTATATTTTGACACCTTTCAGGACTGCTGTAGTCTACATTTACTTTAAAAGAAAAATAAAATCTATTTTACTAAGAAAGACTTACTACAACATTTTTTTAACCAGATCCCTTTAATGCCATTTAATCTTTTTGTTCTTTATTTGTGCAACTTTGATGAACTGTGAAATTACATAACTATTAGAGATCCCATGACACATGCAGGATTTGGGAACGTATAGATGCTGTATGTCATTTTCCTTTTTACTACATTTCACAAAAACAACAGTTTACTCTCTAAGAACTAATTAAAGAGAAAGTGCAATGTCTCTTCACTGTCTCCTATATGCCTGGATAGTTCAGTGAATTTAATGGAAAGTACACAATACACTACTGTGTGTAGATTTAAATTGTTTTGACTGGGAACTGTTACCTCTGGGTTTGGATGCTGCATCTGAATTTGATTCATTTGGTTAACAGAATTTAGATTTGCATTTAGTTAACACAATGACTGGTTTATTTAAGCTGCTGCATTGACTTCCTGCACTTCAACTACTACTAACAGGACACAAACTTAATTATTTCAAAGTGTATAGTGTATGGCTGCCAAGCATGAAGTTAGCACATTTTTAAAAAGATAGTTTTGACATTAAGTGACTTTTAACAGTCTGGAACTGTTTTTAAGTTTAAAGACTGCAGCAGATTCTGGGAACACTCAGGGTACAGATGAGTAAGCTAGGTTAGCAGCTCAGTGCCTGAACTATATAAGATAAAAAGAACAACCTGATGTATCTTTTAGGGTCTATTAAAATTCTCTCTCTCTTGCTAGATTTATATCCTAGCAGCAGTGAAATTTACAGAAGAAATCTTTGCTAAGGAGCAACTGGTAATTGGGTATCATTCCAGTATTTTTGAAGTCACCAAAATATTTCTAGCATCACTTGGGGTGTGTCTAGACTACAGGGTTTTGTAAACAAAACATAACATAACATAACATAACATAACATAACATAACATAACATAACATAACATAACATAACATAACATAACATAACATAACGTCGACAGAACTCAGCAGTTTTGTCAATGGCTGTAAACCTCATTCTACAAGGAATAACTCCTTTTGTCGACAGAGTTCTGTCGACAGAAGGCATTATTGCATCTACACTGTCCTTTGCGTCTATACTGTCATGTCGACAAAGTGGCTTGCTTTGTCGACAGAACTGGATGTAGTCTAGACGCTCTTTGTCGACAGAAGCTTTGTTGACAGTATCTGTCAACAAAACTTCTGTCGACAAAAGCCTGTAGTCTAGACGTACCCTAAGAATCAATGCTGTATATAATAAAAGAAATACATAATTTCCTATAGGAGTTTTGCACATGAGTACACACACAAAGGGTCAAACCTTGCAGTTTTTAACTTAGGCAAAACTCAAATTGGACCTAACTTTCCACTGCCTCACACCTTGCAGAATCACATATTTTTGTGCAAATCAGGTACAAAGTGCTAAGAATTAAGAACATTAGCTTTTAACGCCCACTTTTCACAGGTGTGAATGATTAGACAAGATGTAACCTAGCACTTAAGCGAATACGTAAAATAGCAGTGTAGATGCTGTTCTGATGGTGTCTTGGGGTAGCATGAGTCCGTTTGTACAAGCTGAGAGTCACACTTCCCAGCTCCAGTGTACTCATCCCTTTCAAGCCCTAATTTCTCTCTCTGCCTCTAGATTCAAATAGATTTGAACCCAAATGATGACCTGCCTTCCAGAAGAAAGTTAATGAAGACTTAGACTTTGTTACAAAAGAAGAAAAGGAAACAGAATCTTACCATATTATTTCAATCTCCATGACCTGTGAATCTCTCAGCTATTACGCTCTTGGGCTGCATCTAGACTGGCAAGATTTTGCACAAAAGCAGCCATTTTTGCGCAAAATCTTGCCGCCTGTCTCCACTGGCCACGAGTATTTGCGCAAGAACACAGACTGTGTACTGTACAAAATCAGTAGTTCTTGTGCAAATACACCGACGCTTCCACTCAGGGATAAGCCCTCTTGTGCAAGTATTCTTGCACAAGAGGGCCAGTGTAGACAGCCAAGTTAATTTCTTGCGCAAGAAAGCCCGATGGCTAAAATGGCCACTGGAGTTTTCTTGCGCAAGAGTGTCTCTACACTGGCACGGAAGCTTTTGCGCAAAAGATGTCTTTTGCGCAAAAGCATCCGTGCCAGTGTAGACGCTCTCTTGCGCAAATACTTTTAACGGAAAAGCTTTTCCGTTAAAAGTATTTGCACGTAATCTTGCCAATCTAGACGCAGCCTTGCAATATTAAACTGGAGAGAGCATGCATTATACCTGACACACAAAAGTGGTGAAACAATCTTTTACTGGACCAGCTTCTGTTGCTGAAAAAGATAAGCTGTCTTCTCTGTTGAAACTTTGCAAGTTTGTGTCTTCCACCAACAGAAGTTAGTCCAATAAGAGATTCTCTCACCCATTTGTGTGTCACATATCCTGGAACCAGCATGGCTACAACACTGCTGCATATATGCATTGTGTGACAGCCGAGTAACAAAAACTATTTTGGCCAATGCTTTCAAGTGATACTACAGGAAAGAAAAGACTAAAGTGCACAGGAAAGGCTTTCAAGACAGTCAATAGTTTATACTAGCTTTCTTTTTCACTAGAGCACTGGGTTATTTCCTGTGCTGCTGCTTCCAAGAGACAATGCTATAGAACTGAATGGTATATCATGATGCAAGACAATATGTTCAGCACCGCAAGAAATAAAGGCTTGATTGATATTAAGAAATACGTTATCTATAGGATAGCACTTGAAGTAAGTGCTAGACAAACCTCTAAAATTACTCTTTCTGCTTTGGTAGAAGGCAATAGAAAATTATCCACTTGACAAGTGTAATTAACACACCCCAATGTATTCATGATGATAAACAATGATAATAATCAGAAAACAGTTTCAATGATCTTGATAGTTATATTGAGGATTGGGTTCTACAGGTGTAATGCTAAATGTGCAATATTTTGAATTGTTGCTTTAGATACCACATGCTCATTTTGATTCAAGAGTCAATACACCAATTAGCACAAAGATTACTATTGTTAATATAAAAGCAGATTTGCAAGCTTCACTGTTAAAATGGATCTGATCTGTCCCCATGAAATAATTCTGTGAATGGACCATTTCAAGGCACACTTAGTGACACTCTTCTGGAAATAAACATTTACAAAGTGCAAAATGTGACTTACTGAGGCTTAAAATTCAAGGCCATCGGATCCAATCAACTATACTAGGATAGGTTAAAAGGGTGACTTTAACACACCAATAATGCCCAGTAATATATTCTTCTGGGCCCTATCTCCTCTGCAAATCACATTCCAGAAAACAAATATGAAAGTCTGTCATGCTAAAGATTTGTGTGGGGTTTTTCCCACAGTTCCTTTCACTAAACAAAATTAAGTGCCAGTAAGATTTTAAAAAAACCATAATGAAATATGATATGGTGAGAAATAGGATTTAAAACAGGCATTAAGACTAAGAGGCCAAAGCCCATACTGTAATGCTTGGGGCCACCTGCACAACAAAAAGCATGGAAAGGATTTATAGATTGACTGCACTTTTTCTACACTCATTAAGGACTTCATTCACACATGGCCATATTTTGCTAACAGCCTATATATTGTTTTCTTCATTCCTGAAAGAGCCTTGTGGAAGAAGTTCAAAACCAGAATGAACACAAAAGTATGTACAGCATAACCCCTAACAAATCAACTTCCACCTAGAATAATCTTATTGGACAATGAATTGGCAAAGACCTCGATCCCTAGTTAGCATGGTATCATTCATTTGGCTAAATTCAAAAGTTTGTCATAAGGGCTAGTTTTTCCTATAAGCATACATTGTTGTCAGGAATTTATAACAAAGCTGTAAATATGTTCTGGGATGAAATTTGAGATGATAAACATCATCTTGAATTATTTTCCCAATAATGAAAGAAAAGTGGGCTAGGCCATTTAAAAGGTTGTTTTGTAGGAGTACCAAGAAATAAATTAGGGATTTGAAACATTAGTAGACCAGATATAATTGACTACACATTTTTTCAAGACAAGAATAAGTATGTGAGAGTTGCCATAACTTCTTATTCTGTGGGATTAAAATAAATAAATTTTATGACTTTCAAATTCATATGTGAAGCTAAAATGTCACTTTCACATCAATATGATGCCAGAACAAAGTTTTCCTTATCTGTCTGCCTGAATCTCCTGGTGTCTTTAGCATCTAGCAAATGAGTTCCTGGTTTACTGGGGCTCCAGGCGTGACTATAACACAAATAATAAAGATTATATCTAAAATACATTTGCTATTTTAGGTGTCATGAATTCTCACTAGTAAATATTGCATGTAAGGGTATGTCTATACTGCAGCATTTTTACGGAATAACAGCTGTTATTACAGAAAAATAATACTAGCGTCCACACTGCAATTGCGTTATTTCGACAGAAAGTCAAAATAACAGAGGGCTTTTTCTGACAGTGGTAAACCTCATTCAATGAGGCACAAGCCTTTTTCCAAAAAAGCTTTTTTGGAAAAAGGCGTGTGTTGATGCGGAAAAGGGAGTTCTTTAAAAAAAAAAGATGACACCAGGAAACAACACAGGTGACCTGCTGTCTACTCCATCCACTCTCATCACAAATCTATAGTTCCTGCCTCCCGGCAGCTCTTACAGCTGCAGACACCAGGGACAGGAGCAGGAAGCAGGCCTTGGGAGCTGCCACACACTGCACAGCTGCCAGTGCCTGGCGTGTGGGCACTCATGTCCCAGCCACAAGACCCCCAAGAGCCCACTGGCCCTCTGAGGGAGCATGCACAAGGTTCCCAGGAGCCTACCGGGTGACAGAAAAGGTCCTGATCTGGGGCAGAGATCCTAGCCCTGCTGGAGGTATGGGGCAAGGAGGAGAACCTCTAGGATCTCCACTCCAGATAGTGCAATGCTGACATATATGGCTGGATGGCTGAGACCCTGGACATGAGGGGCCACCATAGGAGCCATGAGCAGGTCCGGAGTAAAGTGAAAGAGCTCTGGCATGGCTACTCCAAGGCGAGAGAACGCAGCTCTCGCTCCGATGCAGGACCCCACTCCTGCCTCCATTATGAAGAACTGTACCGCATCCAGGGGGGTGATGCAGACCCTTTCCCATCCGTGTTGGTGGCCTTGGGGTTGGAGGCACCTGTCGTTGCCCACCCAGGGGTCCCAGCCCATGAGGAGAAGGAAGAGGAAGAGGATGAGGAGCTGGAAGAGGAGGAAGAAATGGCGAGCACTGTCACCCTGGAGCTGGTACCCCAGTCCTGGATGTCTCCCAGGCATCCTCTGAGGCCAGAGAGGGATCTTCAGGTTAGTGCTCTTAGTTTTTCACACACACAGGGTGAGGGTGGTGAGCACAGAGGGGTGCTGGTGCGATTGTTGCTCGGCCTTTTTGGCCTGGCCCTTGCGCTGCAGCCTGTGCATGTGGATGCACGTGCAGCCCCAGTCTGCACCATGCAGCCCCAGTCTGCACCATGCAGCCCCAGGAAGCATCCTCAGAGCACCCTGGAGACCTGCCCACAGGTTCTAGGGAGACCAGACACCCTTCTGACCCTGAGAGGGGGAGGGGACACCCTCCCACCACCAGCCACTGCTGGAAGGAGGCTGGGGACAAGGGTACACGCACACAGACTCTGGAGTGCCGTACATGGCACACAAGCTTGCCTGCATGCTTCAGGCACCATCCGCTCCTGGGGAAACACTGCCAGGCACAGGCACCGACGGAAGCGCAGGCAGCTCAAGGCCCCTCTCCGGGCCATTGGATCCCAGTGAGGCAAGACATTTCCCTTGCCTGCTTGTCCATGGGGACATGTGGAGGGTGGGAAACATGGTTCCCTGGGGACCTCTCGTCCAGGCCACACATGGCCTTGCTCTGGGGACATCACCATCATCTGCCCCAAGAACTGTTGCAAGGCCTCAGGGACAGTGTCTCCAGGGATGCCTCTTTATTCTCCCCAGCCAGACCAGCTGTGACTGTGGAGCAATCACCACCAGACAAGCCAGACACCTGACCCTGGGGGAGCCTCAGGCATTGGAGGGTCCATGAGGACCTGCTGAGGGAGCATGTGTCCGCCCTCCGGGACATGCAGCAAACCCTGGCCCAGAAGGTCTGGGATGATGCACAATGGCGGGCCCAGATGCAGACTGAACTGTTGCAGCAGGGCCACAACATGTGTTCCACTGTATGGGAGATGATGGTCTACCCAGCACCAGTCCCAGCCCCCATTTCCCCTCTTATGCCTGACCCCACTCCAACGCCTTCCTCCCACGCCGCCTATCCCCCCATTTTCTCAGGTTGCTGCGGTCCCTGAACTCGAGGTTGAACAAGCACCCAAACCATCAGTTTCAGCCCCAGCTCTGAGCCTCTCCTCCCCACTCCCAGGTTCTCACCTCACCTCCCCATAACCAGGTTCTCAGTCCCCCTCCTCCCCAGTTATTTTTATCCCAAATTTTTTTTTAAAAAGTTATTTTTCTGAAAACTAAACACTTGTTGTTATTCTGTCTGCAGGGAACAGAGGTTACAGGGGGGAAGGGAAGGGTTGTTGTGGGAAAGGCAGAGAGGGACAAGGCACAGGTATCTAGTGAAGAGGCCCTGGGGACAGTTACTGAGGCCCTTCAGAGAAACTCTCCCTCAGGACCTCCGGGATGCACACCCCCACCGGATGGGCCTAGCAGATAGCAGCTGTGCACGGCTGCTCAAAGGCCCGTCCGGCCTCTGCTTCCCAACCCGGAAGGAAGGCCTCCCCCTTCCTCTCCACAATGTTGTGGAGCACACAACAGGCTGACACCACCTGGGGAATGTTGCGCTCCCCAACTTCGAGGCAGGTCAGGAGGCATCCGAACCACTCCTTCAAGTGTCCAAAGGTGCATTCAGCCTGGATGCGGTCCCTGCTTGAGTCCAGGTGACCAGTGTATAGCTTCATCAGCCACGGCATGAGGGGATAAGCCACGATGCACAGTGGCATCTCAACATCCCTGATCATGATGTTTCACTGGGGGAAGAAAGTGCCAGCCTCTAGCTTCTGTTACAGGCTGGAGTTGTGGAATATGCAGGCATCGTGCACCTTCCCCAACCAGCCAACAAAAAAGTCTATGAACTGTCCGCGGTGGTCGACCAGGGCCTGCAGGACCATTGAAAAATATCCCTTTCAGTTTATATACTGGGCAGTCCAGTGGTCTGGGGATGTGGGTTCCATCTCTAGCCCCCTCTTCTTCCTCCCGCACAGCTGGGGAAGCCGAGGGTGGCAAATCTAGCCAAGATGGGGTCCAGGTCTCCAGGCAGATGACCCTGTGCAGTATAAGAGCATTTATGACCCTCGCCACCTGCAGAAGGAGACAAAAACACAAAACAGAGAATCAGAGGGGATGTCTGAGCCCTTGGGAGGTCCCTGAGCCCCTTCACCCTGCTCCTCACAAACACCCCAGCAGCCACCCCCTATGAGCCCCTCTCCCCCCGCTGCAGGGATGTGTGAGGGTGGGACTGCAGAAGCCCCCAGGGATGGGGCTTCACCCCCGTCCCCAGCCCACCCCCCACGCTCCTAACATCCCCCTTTCCCTAGGATCCCTCTTTCCAGTACTCTCCTTGCTCCAGAGACTGCAGCCCGAGAGTGCCTTACCTCCATGAGGAGGGCCCCGATGGTGGACTTTCTCATGCTGAACTGCTTTCCCATGGACTGCTAACTGTCTGATGTTGCAAGATTCCAGATGGTGACTCGCTTCTCCTGGGGGATGGCGGGTCGCATCTGGGTGTCCCGTCATTGGAGGGCAGGGCGAGCCAGGCACACAGCTCCACGAATGTCTCCTTCCTCATTCGGAAATTGTGGAGCCACTGCTCGTTGTCCTACTGCTCCATCACTAGCTGGTCCCACCGTTTGGAACTGGTATCCAGCCTCCAGAACCATCTCTCCACCACGGAGTGTGGTTGCAAGGGCATTGCTCCCGCACACTGGCAGAGGTTCCCAAAGATGAGCTCGGAGTCAAGCTCATGCAGGACCATGAAGGCAGCCTGCAAAAATTGCTGCAGAAACTGCAGCATGGCAATGTGGGGCCATTGCACTGCCAGAGGCAGCTCTGGCTTCATGGCAAGGAGTGCTGTGGGGTCCAAAAGCAGGGAAATCAGTGCAAATGTTTTGCTCTCCCTCAGAGAGGTAGGCAAGCAAGCAGAAGAATATGAGAAACGGCTGTCCAGGGGGATCCCTTTAAGCATGCGTCTCAGAACAACTGCTGATCTAATGCCCTGCCTGATCTGGTTCTGGGTGGCCTTAAAAGAGAGATAGCGTCCAATCAGTGTGGACGCTATCTTTCAAAATAGCATATCGCTATTTCGTTGCACTTCTGGGTGTGGACATTCTCTTTTGAAATAAGCTTTTGTGGAAGTTCTCCTCCGGAAAAGCTTATTCCAAAAGAAGCTTGCAGTGTAGACATACCCTGAGATGTAATCTTCAAAGCTCCTATCAACTTTGTGGGTGCAGGACAGAACACTAAAGAAAAAATTCAGAGCCAAACACTTAGGATATGTCTACACTTGCACCCTCTTTCGAGAGAGGGATGCAGATGAAGACATTTGAAATTGCAAATGAAGCTGGGATTTAAATATCCCACGCTTTATTTGAATATTCACGTTGTGGCGCTATTTCAAAATGACAGACGCTGTTAAGATGCGGTTATTTCGAGAGAAAACCCTTCTCTCGAAATAACTGGTAAACCTCACTGTATGAGAAATAAGGGTTATTTTGAGAGAAGAGTTTTCTCTCTAAATAATCGCGTCTTAACTGCGTCTGTTATTTCAAAATAGCACGATAACATGAATATGCAAATGAAGCGCAGGATATTTAAATCCCGGCTTCATTTGCCATTTCGAATGTCTTCATTTGCATCCCCTCTCGAAAAAGGGTGCAAGTGTAGACATACCCTTAGTGAAAAAAGTCAGGAAGACCCTGGAGAAATGCGTGAGTAAAAAATTATTTCCTAAGATGAAGTGCAACTGCAGAGATGTGTGGTCCTAATAGAGTACCTCTATAACTAGGGAATGAAGGAACCCTGAATGGCTTTCTCTCTTGCCACATGTAGTAAAACTGCTGCAATTCCTATGTGCTGAGGCACTAAACAGCTGTCAAAACTGTTCCCAACTCTGGCACTTTGAATGCAGGTGTGGGCCTCACAAAAGACCTTAAAAATGCCTTGCTACTAAAGGCTTCTGCTAAAAAAAACTCTCCAAGGTCACAGACTCCCTGACTTTGGGTGGTACATCGCCACCATTCAAATGCAAATGCTCCTTAAAAGCCAGGAAGAAGCACTTCAGAACTTCTTCCTGTGACCTAACCCAACCTCTTTAACCCTCCCTTAGGAGAGAGCTTGAAAACAAACTGTAATTTTATAATAGTGGACCTTCAGTCTCAGGCATGTGCACATAGAATCGCCTGCCTTCTAGGACTCAGGAATTAAACCATACAGTAGTCTTAAAAAAGATAATTTTATTTACAAAGATGACATACTTGGTTGCTAGGTGTTACAGAGCAACACCACCACAAAAAATTAAAGCACAGAGAGTTGCTTCCCTGGGATTCACTTTCATTTGCAGTGTAGAGGGAGGTTTAGCACCGAGGAGTTTAACCAAACTAAAAAACAAAGAAAATAACCTGATTTTATCTAACTAAACATTTCCTGTTCTACTTACATCTGTTGTTCCAAAGTTTAGGGTTCCCCCCACCCCACAGCTTTAGACATAGATATATCTGGGAAATCCATGCCTTATTACTACTTGGTCCATTTCTCTCCTCGCTCCAGCTCCAAGGGTACATCTAGGCTACGTCTACACTGGCCCCTTTTCCGGAAGGGGCATGTAAATTTCATGAGTCGTCGTAGGGAAATCCGCGGGGGATTTAAATATCCCCCGCGGCATTTAAATAAAAATGTCCGCCGCTTTTTTCCGGCTTTTAAAAAAGCCGGAAAAGAGCGTCTAGACTGGCCCCGATCCTCCGGAAAAAGCGCCCTTTTCCGGAGGCTCTTATTCCTACTTTGAAGTAGGAATAAGAGCCTCTGGAAAAGGGCGCTTTTTCCGGAGGATCGGGGCCAGTGGAGACGCTCTTTTCCGGCTTTTTTAAAAGCCGGAAAAAAGCGGCGGACATTTTTATTTAAATGCCGCGGGGGATATTTAAATCCCCCGCGGATTTCCCTACGACGACTCATGAAATTTACATGCCCCTTCCGGAAAAGGGGCCAGTGTAGACGTAGCCCTAGACTATGGGCTTTTGTCGACAGAATTTTTGTCAACAGATACTGTCAACAAAGCTTCTGTCGACAAAGAGGGTCTAGAATATATCCAGTTCTACAGTGTAGACCAGTGTTTCCCAATTGGTGCTCCGGGGAACCCTGGGGTTCCGCAGAGCAAAGCTAGGGGTTCCGCGAGGAGCCAGCACTCCCCCGCCCCCTCTGAAAAAGAGAGACAGAGCCGGCTAGCCTGCAGAGGCATGGGCGGCGAGTTGTGTGGGCTTGTAGTGCTCATGCTCCAGCAATATTTGGAGCTGGAGCAGGTCCCGACTCCCGCCCCCCACGCGTCCTCCCACCCCGGCCCCAGAGCGTTTCTCCCCTGTCCCAGTCCCGTCCCTGCCATGCGCAACCTTCACTGAGCTCCCCCTTGCTGGCTGCTGCCGCCCTGCGCAGCGTGCTCAAACCAGTGGGTGGGGAGACACCCAGATGTGACGTAACATCACGGCCCGCGATTTTAAACCTGCTGGGCGCTGTGTTGCGCCGCATGGCTGAGTTGTGGGTTCGGAGTCCGGGCACAGAGCACAGACTCCCGCCCCGCAAAGTGGAAGGCAGAAGGTATGGTAGAGGGAGGGAAGGGGCTTGTGCAGAGGGAAAGGGGAAGAGATGGGAGAGGAAGGTGCTTGTGCGGAGGCAGAGGGGAAGGGGAAGGGGTGTAGGAGAGACAAATGGCAGGGGGCCAAGTGCAGACAATGAGAAAAAAGGCAGGAGGGGAGGTGTCAGTGGGAGGGGGACAAGGTAAGGGCATTGGGGGCTAGAGGGGTGAGGGGAGGTGCTGGAAGAAGGCTTGAAAGAAGGGGTGGCCATGAGGAAGGCCGGGATGGAGCAGGTCATGTGTGAGGGCACAGAGGTATGAGGGGAATGGGGGCAGAGGGTAGTGAGGGGTGGGCATTAGGGGAAAAGGGGACAGGGGAATTGAGGAAGGGGGAGACACCAGGAGGGTGCAGGGGTAAGGGAAGGTGCAGGTGCCAAGGGATTCTGGTGGTGAAGCAGAAGGGCAGATACCTGCAGGGGAGGGACCACCATCAGAGGAGAGACGCAGGGCAGGTGTGTAGAGGGAGGTGTTAGAAGATGGGATGAGGAGGGGTAGCTCACATGATCAGAGTGGGGCTACTGGAGAAGTGGGCACAGGGAGGAGAGAAGGGCTGGTGGAGGGGGGCAGGTTGCAGGAGGGCTGAGGACAGTGAGAAGAGCAGGAGTCAGGACAGCAGAGGAGGGTGAAGAGTGGGAGGGCAGCAGGCACCAGGGGAGCTGATGTAGCAAGGGGAGGAGACATGGCAGCAGAGGGAAAAGATAGAGGTTTAAAAATATTTATTAATAACTTAGGTGGCACATCCAAACAAGCCACATGAACTCAGTACTGGTGAACAACACAAAATTCATTTTGCTCATGTGAGGAAACTCTTAGGCTATGTCTATACTGGTTGTTTCTTGCGCAAGAACATCTTGTGGAAGAGTTCTTGTGCAAGAACACATCCACACTGCCATGTGCGAGCTGTGCTTTTGCACAAGAGCATCTATGGCAGTGTGGACGCTCTCTTGCCCAAGAAAGTGCTGATGGCCATTTTAGCCATAGAGCTTTCTTGCGCAAGAAATTCATGTTGCCTGTCTACACTGGCTTCTTCAGCAAGAATAGTTGTGCAAAAGGACTTATTCCTGAGCGGGAGCATCGTAGTTCTTGCGCAAGAAGCCCTGATTTCATACATGAGACCGACAGTGTACTTGCGCAAGAACACACGGCCAGTGTAGACAGGCAGCAAATTTTTGCGCAAGAGCTGCCGCTTTGAAGCAAGATCGTGCCAGTGTAGACACAGCCAAAGGGAGGGAGGAAGGCAGAGGCAGGGAATCAGCGCTGGCTCAGCATGTCTGCATGGTTTGGGGGAAGCTGCAGGGAAATTGAGCTCAGCTGGGTTGCAGAGTGGGGAGGTCCGGGGGGCTGGGCTGTGGGGTGGGGTGGGGTGGGTGGGGGGTGTGTGTGTGTGTGTGTGTGTGTGTGTGTGTAGCTCAGTTTGGCTGCAGGAGCAGGGAGGTGCCAGAAACTGGGGCTAGACTCAAGGGCTGAGTCTACACTGGCCACTTATTCCGGAAAAGCAGCTGCTTTTCCAGAATAACTTGCCAGTTGTCTACACTGGCCGCTTGCTTTTCCGGAAAAGCAATGATGATCTAATGTAAAATTGTCAGTGTTTTTCCGGAAAAACTATGCTGCTCCCATTTGGGCAAAAGTCCTTTTCCAGAAAAACTGTTCCGGAAAAGGGCCAGTGTAGACAGCACAATAGTCTTTTCTGCAAAAAAGCCCCAATCGCGAAAATGACGATTGGGGCTTTTTTGCGGAAAAGTGTGTCTACATTGGCCATGGACGCTTTTCCGGAAAAAATGCTTTTCCGGAAAAGCATCCTGCCAATGTAGACGCACTTTTTCCGGAAATACTTATAACGGAAAACTGTTCCGTTTTAAGCATTTCCGGAAAAGGGTGCCAGTGTAGACGTAGCCCTTGGGAGTGAGGGGCAGGGAATCGGCTCTTCGCTCAGCAGTTTTGCGGGGCTTGGAGGAAGTGCAGGGAAACGGGGCTCAGCTGTGCTGTGGGGAGGCATGCAGAGAACCAGTGCAGGGCTCAGCTGGGCTGAAGTGGATGGGGGAGGGCATACAGAACAGACAGGCAGCTCAGCTGGGCTGTGAGGGGCTGCAGGGAACTGGTGCTGCGCTCCCTTGGATTGTGGGGGATGGTTTTGGGGGAGGTGCAGGGAACCAGCAGGGGTGGGCAGCTCAGTTGGGTTGCAGGGGATAGAGGTGCAAAGAAGCCTAGTGGGGACAGGGGACGGGACGGGGACGGGGGGCAGGAACCAGGAGCCCTGACATGACCTCCCCTGGACCAAAAATTCCTCATCTGGGACCAGTCAGGTCCAGAGGGTGCCAGATCAGGAAGGTCCAACTCCTACCCAAGTCCACTCCTTGCACTCTTCCTTGTAGCCAGACACCCTATCCCCAATCTGCTCCTGCTCCCTCTCCCTGGCCAGACACCCTACATCCAGCCTGCTTCTGCACCCTACCTACCACCCAGACCTTGCCCCCTTCTGCCCCCCACCTCCTTCCCAGATCCTGCACCCCATCCCTATCCTGCTCCTTGGCAGCCCTGCCATCCACCCTAGCACCTAGCACCATTCTGGCCCCAGCACCCTGCCTCACATCCCAAGACTCAGCACCGCCCTGGCTCCAGCACCCTGCCATCCACGCTAGCACCCAGCAGCACCCTGTTCCTTTTCCCAGCACCCTGCCAGTCACCCTAGTGCCCAGCAGGACCATGTCCCTGACCCCAGCACCCTGCCACCTGCCTGCCCCAGCACCTCGCCCCAGCACCCTGCCACCTGAGCCAGCATCCTTCCACCCAGGAGCACCCTCGCCCCAGCCCCAGCACCCACTAGCACTCTGTCCCCTACCCCCACCAGCACATCTGGGACCACATTAGTGAGGCTTGGGGGTTTTTGGAGGGTTTTTGTTTTGTTTTTTGCATCTCATTTGTGTGGCCCCAACTGACTTTTCTGTGGGCCAGTGACCCTTGACTCAAAACACGTTCCTCACCTCTCTCATATATAACCTTTTGAGCTAAAACCTTTTGAGTTTGACATATTTTTTTTTAAAATGAAGCCTGGCCAACAAGCCCCCAATTGGGACCAAACCCCCATTTCCCTGCAGCATCATAACACTCCTGCACCACCTGACCCAAAATCTGAGCCTATCATACACTCGAACCCCCGTCCTGAGCCTCTTACATCCCCAAACTCCTGTACCCCCACATCCTCAGTCTTCTGCCACAACATTCCTCCACCATCCACACATCACAAATCTGTGTCCTGAGCCCATCATACTCATAACCTTCTTGCCCTGAGTCCCTCACCTATCCAGCCCAAACTCCTGCACCCTCACATCCACAAGCCCTGGCTTGCTCAGCACCCCAACCTTCCACCTGAACCCAACACTTCCCAGCCTGGAGCCCCCTCCCTGAGCCAACAGCCCCTTCTCCTGCATCCAAATTCCCTTCCAGAGCTTGTACTTCTCACCCCTTTCCACACCCAAATCCCTCATTCCCATCCCACACCTCACTCTCACTAGGTTGAGACAGGTATAAGGGCTGGAGATAGCAAGTGGTGGAGAGGAGGGGAACAGAGCAGATGAGGCCTCACGGAAGGGAGATGGGGGTGTGTGTGTCTCGGAGAAGGAATGTGATTTTCATGAATTGGTGGGTCCCTCTTTCCTCCCGCCCCCCTCCCTTTTTATTATTATTATTATTTTTTTGCTTGACAAACCTAGGGGTTCCTTGACATTCTGAAAAGCTGAAAAGGGTTCCTCGGCCAAATAAAATTGGGAAACACTGGTGTAGACGCAAAGGACAGTGTAGATGCAATAATGCCTTCTGTCGACAGAACTCTGTTGACAAAAGGCGTTATTTCTCATAGAATGAGGTTTACAGCTGTTGACAAAACTGCTGAGTTCTGTCGACGTTATGTTGACAGAACTCAGCGGCAGTATAGACGCAGGTATAGTTTTGTCGACAAAAGTCCACTTTTGTCGACAAAACCCTGTAGTCTAGACAAACCCCAACTTACAAACAAAGGGAAAAAAAACAGGCAAAACTTGCTTCATTTCAAAAATCTCTCTCTCTCTCTCCTGGCTCCTTGCCAACACTGCCTGGATATCCACTGTTCTGGTTTTCACCCTTTAGCTACTGAATGCTGGGATGTTTAGAAAAGGGTAGTACCCCTCCCATCCATCACAGCAAGTGGATGTTAGAGGGCTGCATTTGTCTTTTAAGATATAAAGGAGGCAATTAAGCCCTTAAACTGTAGCCATACTTTGAAAAGTTGTTTTTAGAATGACGCCCGGAGCTTCTATGTCTATTGTGACTAAGGGCTTGCCCGAAAATAGCTGTGTAGACATTGCAGCTTGCCTGGAGCTCAGCCTCTAAAACAGCAGTTTCCAACCTTTTCTTGATGGGGACCCATTTTGACAATTCAGGAAGACTTGGTGACCCAAGGTAATTCAAATATGGGGGGAGGGGAGGAGGAGGGGCAGAGCCATCCGGGGAGACACTTGGCGACTCTTTTGAAATGTAATGGCAACGCATATTTGGGTCCCGACCCATAAGTTGGGAAATCCTGCTCTAAAGCCTCCCTTCTTCCACCAGGCTCACAGACCAAGGCAGAACAGCCACTATTAGCATAAAAGCCCAAGATGCACTAGTGTGGGCCCAGGTTCAGAGGCTCACTCCCTGATTCTGTGTAGACACAATGTTTAATGAAAATAAAGGTTTAGAAAGGTAGTTGTGCTCTAAGCACAAAAGGGGGGACTGTGGAGGCAGGAAAAGGGAATAAGGGAATTTGTGTGCAGCCATCTTGGTCTTATTAATAAGAGAGCAAGAGTCAGGCTAAGTCTGTGGCCTGACAACGCGAGATCTGTAATTAGACCCTGCCTTTGCCTCTCGCCTCCATACAGAGATAAGGATAGAATGCTGACTCTGGCAGGGACCTTGAGATAAGGAGCATCTGGGTGGAACTAAAATAACTGTTAGCCATTGGTGTTTGTAATGGGAAGGAGACTAATTGTTATTGTTATTATATATAATGGACAGTATATAAACTGCTTCATAATTGCTTATATTTGAAGATCTGCCTCGGGTGGTGGGGGGAGGGGGATTCCCCCTCCTGTCCGAACCAGTTTTTCCCTTGCTGCAGCTCGTAATAAAGCTGCCTCTGGCTACTCGTTGCTTACAAACTCAGAGTGAGGACAATGTTTTTTTCCACAATACCTATCAGGAGCTCGAATGTGCTCAGTTTAATATAAGTAGATTGTCTATTATGTATGAAAGAGTGTGTGCGCGGGGTGGGAGGGGGAAGGAGAGTGAAGCTTTATCAGTGGGATTTCAACTTTTTTTATATTTTAAATTCAAAAGACAGTTTGAGGCATGTGAATCCCTGCCCATGTGGTTTTGATAGTTATGTGAAAAAAGGAACTATCTCTTTAGTAAAGCTGTTTGTAACATGCATCGTAAATAGATTAAATTATTAGATCCATTTAAAAGGATTCCAGTGTGTGGAATTGAATTGGTGGGTCTCTGTATCAGCTCACTGCTGGCCACATGTATACAAGCTTAGATGTACTCCCTATCATTGAAATGCGAAATAAATACCCATAAAAAACTAAATCAGCACTACTTGTTATAGTCACATTGTGATTTACAAATCACTAGCAATAAAATTACAGGTTTATCTTTCCAGGACAGTTCTTTCTCTCAGATTGGACTAAATTATTTCTTGCTTGAAATGAGCAAAACATGACACAAACATTGCACCATCTGTTATTAAGGTTGCCAGATACTTTCCACTCTAAGACTTTGGAATGGCTTACAACTTTGCCATACTTTAGCCATTTGATATGAAGTTTTCCATGCTGGGTGTCTGCCTTAGACTATCGATAGATAGATAGATAGATAGATAGATAGATAGATAGATAGATAGATAGATAGATAGATAGATAGATAGATAGATAGATAGATAGATAGATAGATAGATAGATAGATAGATAGATAGATATTCTAGCACACATGGTGCAGCCAATTCTCAGAATGATGCTAAGGAAAAAAAAGCACATTGTTTTTACACGTTAAAAAATTCCTTTTTATTTGAAAAGCTCTAAGGCTCCCATGATGTAGAGCAGGCATTTGGCAGCATGATTTATACTTCAGGAATGTGATTGTTACCACCCTAATGAAATTTGCCAAAATTTAGCCAAGCTATTGCAGTTTGCACATGCTCAGTAAAGACTTCTTAAATGTTAGCAGCAAAATTCCTTGAAGGTTTCCTAAGCATTGGGCATGTTTCATCCCCAGGACTTTCCTTACAACTGCAGGTATGGGTTGCTGAAGAGACAGCAGACCAGGGCCATCCTTACCCAGATGCAGAATATGCAGGGGCACCTGAAAATTTGAGGCATCACGGGGTCTTAATACCCTCTTCCTATCTCTGATCTGTGTCTCTGCTACCTCCAGACAGGGTCTAGTTAACTTCATTGTGAAAAAGCTTGCCAAACCTATTAGCAGAGGACTGAACCTGTGAAAGAGCCATTCAAATGGTAATGAAGCCATTTAACAGGCATTTGCCAACCCCAGTTGCCAACTGTCAGTTTTTAAATTTACTTTGTTAGTCTACAGAATCTCAGTTTATGATTTGCTTTAAAAACATTTCATTAGTGTGTTGCTGAAGATAAAATCATCTCTCTAAAAAACTGCCCCCCCCCCCGTACTGCCATCGGGCATAGCGGGCACCAATTTAATAATACTGCATAGGGCCTCATCAATCCTAAGTATGTCTGTGCAGCAGACATTCTCTCTTGAGCATTCAATGACACCTCTGTGCTGATTACAGACAGGGTGACGGTGGAAGCTGTCCCATCTGAATGGAGAGAGGATAAGAGCCACACCTGTGGAGAGAGGGGTGGATTACGAAAAGAAGCTTGGAGGAGAGGGCAGGTATGGAAGGCAAAAATTGGGGCAGGATGTGGGCAGGCAGAGGGAGAGAGAAGCTAGGACTGGCTGGGCAAGGAGACAGGGATTGGCTAGGTTCAGAAACAAAAGATGGACTAAAAGATGCTGGCTCATTAGGTGCTGCAGGTCTGCAGCACCCATAGGGATAAATGGTGGGTGCTGAGCACACATTGGCAATCCACTGTCAGCTCCACCTGCAACTTCCACCTGCCAGAGGGCCTTACCAATCAGCACCTCCCATTCTCTTCTCACTCCTTCCACCAGCCTTCACAGTGTGCAGGAGGCTCAGGGAATGGAGGAGGAGTGAGGATGCAGCAGACTTGCAGGAGGGAGTGGAACTGGATGAGGAGAGGGGGATGGAGTAGAGTCTTGAGGGAAGGGGGGAGTGGGTGCCTGTGGGAAAAAGACAGGACGGGGCAGATTAGATGATACGGGAAATGGGCAGAAGAATCTGTGTCCACTTAAGAACACTTCCCTCCAGAGCCTGGAGTACTGTGTCTCACTAGTATTCATGCTATTTGCAAATATTTGTGAAACCCACTGGCAAAGCAAGCACTTTCATGCTGATCCACATACACGACAACAACATATTGCTGCTATCAGTTACCCTGTTAGTTAAAGCGGCAGAGATCTGTGGGACAGATCTCAAGGCTTCAACTATGTGAGTATCAATATGGTGCCACATAATGCAATTTCTGATTTTTTTGGTTTGCTTTGCTAATGATCTAGGAATTACATATAAAATATAATAGAACATTACTAAGGTTGCACAGTCAAGCACTCACAAGAAGGAAATGCCAGAACTTAGGCTGCTTTTGCACATGTGTTGCTATATAACTTGTAATCATATGATCACAAACTATTTTTTCTGCGCAATGAGGGGACCTGCTCAGGACTGTGTAATGAAAAAGGCTGTTGGTAGGACTCCTTCTTCATTTGCTGTAGAAATTGGAAGGTGTGTAATGAATGAAGTGGAGGATTGCAGGAAGAGAGAAAGAATAATCTATTGATAAAACAGATCCACAAACATGTGCAATGGAAACTGATTTTGGACATACCAGAAGATATTTATGTATCAAAAAATATAGCAATAAATACACAATTTAGAAGTGTAATGTTATCCCTCCTGAAACACATTAGGGTACATCTACACTACAGGGCTATTTCGTGATACTGGAGGTATCCCGAAATAGCCACCCATGTCTACACAAAGTGCCCGTTATCATATATATAGTAATCCATTGTCTGTGCGTCTTTAATGCTGACGTACACGGCCCTGCCCCCTGGCCGTGTAGGACAGTGCCCCGCCCCCTTCCCCTCCCTCTGTGGCACGCTTAGCTGGGCCTCGGCAGGGGAGCAAGCAGAGGCAAGCGGCCATTTGGGGTCCGTGCTCCCCATCCATGGACCCCAAATGGCCACTTGCCGCCAAATGGCCGCTTGCTCCCCTGCCAGGACCCAGCTGAGCGCTCCCAGCTGAGCGTGTCATGGAGGGAGGGGAAGGGGGCGGGGCTGGCCAGAAGGGGGGCGGGAAGCAGACCTGGGGGGCTGGAGGGAAGGATGGGGAGGCCCGGAGGAAGGGGTGTGGGAAGCAGTACTGGAGGGGGAATCAGGAGGAGGGGGGACAGAGGAAGGGGGGTGAGAAGCAGAGCTGGGGAGGATCGGGGGCTGGGGGGTTGGAGGGGAGGATGGGGGAGCCAGAAAGGAGGAAAGGAAGCAGCACTGGCGGGGGGGTGTTCGAGAGCCGTGAGGCTGGCCGGCAGGAAGCGGGGGCAGGAAGCAAAGCTGGGGGGGGGGGGGGGAATCGGGTGCCGTAGGGCTGGATGGGAGGAGGAGGGGACAGAAAAAGGGGGTGAGAAGCAGAGCTGGGGGGGATTGGGAGCTGGAGGAGAGGATGGGGGGTGCCAGGAGGAAGGGGGCGGGAAGTAGCGCTGGCGGGTGGCGGGGGTGTTCGGGAACCATGGGGCTGGCTGGCAGGAAGAGGGGGCGGAAAACAGAGCTGGGGGGGTGATCGGGGGCCATGGGGCTGGATGGGAGGAGGGGGTGACAGAGGAAGGGGGGGGCCAGAAGCAGACCTGGCAAGGGGGGGAGGGTGCAGCCACTGGCCACAGACGGAGTCCTTCCGGCCATGCCCCCGGCAGACCTTCCCTTTACTTGCCAGCGGGGGCAGGACTGGGAACCTCTCTCCCTGCCCTGCTTCTGCTCGCAACCAAAGGCGCCCAGCCAGAAATTCACAAAATACCAGACATTGCACATGTCTGGTATTTTCTGAATTTTTCTACTGGACAGACGGTGGAAATACCGGACACCTGGCAACCCTGGCCCCGGGCGGAGCGCCGCTCAGCTGGGCCCCGGGTGGCAAGCGGCCGTTTGGGGTCCCATGCTTGGGGAGCGCGGACCCCAAACGGCTCCTTGCCGCTGCTTGCTCCCCCGCCACGGCCCAGCTGAGTGGTGCTGGTGCTGCACTGCTCAGCTGAGCCCCAGTGGGACGAGAAGGGGGGTGGGACACTGACATACACGGCCAAGCGCCATGGCAGGAGGGAAGGGGAAGGGGAGCAGGGAGAGACGGAGAGGAGAGAGAGGCAGGAGGAGGAGGAGAAGAGAATGGGAGAGTGAGAGGAGAAAGAAAGAGACGGAGAGAGAGGCAGGAAGTGGAGGAGAGCTGAGAGAGAGGCGGGTAGGCAGTAGGAGGAGAGAGAGAGAGAGAGAGAGAGAGAGAGGGAGCGACAGCACTCAGGAAAGAATACCTGAAAATCCCATCTTATGACAGGCTAATTGGCTAGTTTCAAAATATTTTTCAAAATAACAGGTGTGCTATTTTGCCATCCCAGTAAACCTTGTTGCACAAGGGTTAAGGGATGGCTCAAAATATCACATTATTTTGAAATTTGGTGCTGTGTAGACCAAATTTTGGGGAGTGGACTCGATGATCTCTCGAGATCCCTTCCAGTCCTAGTATTCTATGATTTCTATGAAAATAAGCTATTTTGAAACAGATTTGAAAGAAGACACTCAATTTGTGTAGTGCAAATAGCATATCTTATTTTAAGTTTTGGGTGCTGTATACATGTACCCTTAGAGATCAACAAACCTTAGATGTATAACACAGAAACCGATGACTTTAAATATACACTGGAAGGGTGTAAATCTACAAAAATTCTGGATACATACAAACAACAAATAGTAAATAATCACTTTCATGGTGTTTTTTTAAAAGGATGAAACTTACTCTTTAGACCCAATAATACATGTGTTATCCTTCCTGAAGATGATTCTAAGGCACTTCCTACAAATAGGTATTTAGTCATATTGTCTTTATGCAATTTTATGTAGCACGTGACTGTGGCCATAGAAAAGTTCCCAGTAGTACCCAAATGGATTTCTGAGGATTTACCAAGGGCCAGCAATGATGCCTTACATGAGAAACGAGATTTAAACAGTAAAACAAAACAACAACAATGACAAAACGGGACCAGGTGTTGATGCCTGCTGCAGGCTGCTTTTCCCTTGTCACCAGCATAAAACACCACCACAGTCAATTTAATCTCCTCTGAAAGGATTCCCCTAATGGTCTAGTACTAGCATAGCTAGCTCTGTACTACCTCTGATAACAGCCCCAACATGTCCCCTGGGTTATCAGGGGCATGGCTTGTGTGCCCTTTTGCTTTGATAATCCTCACTGTCAGAATGGCACCTTGGAGACTACTACAGATGGGCACAAATTAAGGAAATCCTAAAGTTGCTTTAACTTGAACTGTATCAAACTGCCTCATGATTAGGGGAGCAGAAAGTCAATGCACACCATCACTGCTCTCTTTTGAGTTAAAAGCCAATTTTGTCTTGAACTACAGCCAGAATCCCGCAAATCACTGCCTGCCCAAGGCCTAGTCATGCTGGCCATGGCCAGTACCTACAGGTTCGAATGATGTGCTAGATACGGTTACTATAGCAGCCCACCTCCATCCTCCTGGCTGTGTGTAAGGCACACATGAGCCGTGGTAAACATGCCACATTCCTTCCTTCCACAGGCACCCTCTCACCTCCCAACATACAGAAAATGAACGTTGCAAAATTAAAGGGGCAAGATTACCATCAGATTCTCAATCCGCAGAATTATGAACTATCATGCAAACCCTGAACTCGTTTAATGTGAATATCCTTTCAGTGTACCAATGCATTTTTACAAAAAATAGCTGACGTTGCAATTTGGGAAAATGTTGGTCACTTAAAATAAAACAGAGGAAGAAGAGAGAAGTAAAAATGCACAGAAAACTACTTATGAAAACATCTGACACGCTGGGCTAACCAATACACAAGATTAAAGGGTTCATGAAGTACCCGTAAAATCTTAGATATTGCAAACAATGGCATGGATTCTAAAACCAAAAGTACATTTCACTTTCTCAGGACAGTTATCTTGCAAGGAGGAACATTTTTTGTATTGCAAAGTGTTTAACCACATATTAACCAAATGTTTGCTTTCCAAATATTATTATACAGAGATGATAACTCTATTGAAAATTAAAGGCACATCAGGTTTTCGGTGCCTCATTACAGACATCAAATATTCAAACACTGAGAAACTTACTTTCATATGTTGCATATGAAAAGCTAGTTTGTGGAATTTTTTTTAAATAGCCCACTATTTCTTAAGCTTCATTGATCTTTTAATGAAAGGTACACATTCTGAGGTGTCCAAGGTAGTGCACAAAATTGGTGAAATGTAATGGGGAAATTAGTCAATATCATGCAGAGCACCCTAGTACACTACAATTGGAATGCTGGAAGTACCACAGCACCAGCTCGGCTTGTGTTCCACAACTCCAAATATGCAGGGCAAATTGATGAAAAATGCTCACAAAAAAGGGGTGAACCCTGACTCCTATCACTACAGCCTTGGGGACACCAGTCCTGAGAAAGCCATTGAAATGGCCTGCCAACTAGACGTGTAATTTATTTCAGATCACAGTGATAGCAAGTTCCTGAGTAGAGGCAGAACTGAAATAAACAGATTATATGTGCATTTAGTTCAGAATCTTCTATGTAGGTATCTCCTGTTTCTCTCTTATACACATTCTTTTCCACATAAGTACAAATTGCACCATAAACACTAATTAACTTGTATCAAAAAGATCATAATTGAGGCTTCATAGTCTCATCATATTAATGCTATGTGGTGAGTGACAGCCAGCCTAAGAACATTTGTATGTTACAATACATTTCTTATGAACTAGACAAAACAGTACCCAAAAACTGGAAAGAGGATGGATTTATTCTGTGATTAATCAAGCAAGTATTTTTGAAGATTTCATCAACTGAAGTTCAACATGTTATCATATAAGCTCTACCTTTTATTTTATCCAATAATCAGAGTATACCATGAATTTTAACAATACTAAGATATACTATATCACTAGAAGACAAAAGCATCTCTAAATTTTGCAGTTTAGGGTCAGAAGGGATTAATATTTACAACTCAAATTTCTGCTGACTTACAGTATACAGATCTGGAGCCAGATCACTCACTACTCAGAAGAAACCCATGTAGGGACTAGTGATCACAGAGTTTTAGGCTGAACAGTCCATTGTATCATTCCATGGTGTATGCATGAAATTCCTTCTTCACAAAATAGATGGGTAGACTCCACTAATCCAGAGATGTCACAAGTACCATACCATGTGACAAAGATAGGAGCATTCACTTAGTCGTCCAGTTGCTCCACACTGAGGCTCAAGTCCCCCATATTCTCATGTAGCAGACAAATGGTGTCAAAAGCTTCTGTATGATCAAAAAAAGGGAGTTCATTTTCTTTTCTTGAAATTCATTATTAAGAATGAATGCTAGCATTTGGTCACAGGTGCTTAGATTTTGTTGGAACCTGTCTGATCAGCTCTCCAAAGTTGCTTTTTATAGGCTTAATTTTCTGTAGGTACATCTGCTCCACTCATGACTGATATTGGGTCAACTGGCTACTAACATGTGATCTTTGTTTTGCTTGAGTAAAATCATCACCTTAAGAATATCATGGATATCATATTTTCCTATATGACATAATAGATGAAGACAGACAAGCCAGCATTAGATTTTTCTTCCTAACATGTTGCAGTCATTCTGGTCATACATTGTCAAATCTATAGGCTTTCCTTGGTTTCACTGTTTGATTGAGTTCAGTGCCTTTTTTCTACTTCTTCCCTGGAAAATGGCTACAAGATATTTTTGTCCAATTCACCTTTAACAAAAACACATGGAAACTTGTGGAGTACATACTTCACTGAGGCTCTGATATTTCTGCAGCCCCAGTGAAAAGTGGATATCGTGCAGCAGTCCAATCACTCCCATCTTCCATACAACTCAGATGATTTTTATGAGGTTTGGCTATAAAAACCACCATTATTACAATACAGTACATCTTATTCCAATTTATGGCATGAAGCTAAAAATGACAGAGATAGAAAATGAGAGTGAAAGTAAATGTGTTCGCAGTCTGAAATTCCACATTTAAAAAAAAATTCAGAGTTAATTTGTGTCGAACATTTATTTGGCAGAAAATATTTGTATTACCCATATCCCTAGAGCAATTTCATTTAGCAACCACATAAATGCACACATGTAAATCAGTGGGAGATAGGTGTTTCTGGAAGAATGCATGAATGTTAGTCTGAAGAGGCTTGTCAGCAAACAAATAACTGAGGAGTAAGTCTGCCACATGGCTGTCACTTCAGGTGAGGTAGCTTAAGGAATGATCTGTAGTGTATTGCCAATGTAAAGAAAGCTCTGGGTGACTCAGAAGCTTATCTCTCTCACCAACAGAAATTGGCCCAAGAAAAGATATTACCTCACCCAACTTGTCTTTCTAACACAGAAGACTAGATTCTTGGCAGAGCACTCAGGAAAACAAGGTTTTTCAGCTATAAATGGGAGGAAAATGATTTGCAGGAACACCTCCCACTTTTACCTGTGACACACACTCTCTGGCATTAGCTCCCCAGAATTCTTTTCAGAACTCTTGTGCACATTAGGTAACAGTATTCTACTGGCCATGAGCATCATTACCCTTTCTTTGCCAGTTGCTATCTAGAGTTCTCACATGATTTATTCATTAAAAAAAATAAAACAGAAAGCCAAATGGTTACACATGTATCCAAGGAGGCTTTTGGATACCAAAGGCAATGCTGATTGCTCTCCAGATTAAAACAAAGACTGGCTCACATTCTACAGCTGGTAAGTTTACGACTGTACCTCTCCCAGCTACCGTGGTCTACAGGAGGTGAAGCTATGCCAAGAAAAACACTGACAACAGTTTAACAATTCAGTGCTCAGACAAAACTGGCAATAAATACCATGTATCAGATGTTCGTATGAATCCCTGCATTAAAATGGCATGAGAAAAGTGAACTGAAATTAATTGAAGTGAAAAGAAAATAAGGAGCACATGGGGTGGCAGGAACAGAGCAACTTTATAAATCTTGCACTAATATTGGGCCTTTTGGTCTATTAGGTGGAAAGTGGCAATGTTTGCTGATGCAACTAATTTCTGTTGTTATAGGAATAGACACACCAGAGGAGATGAATGGTCCCACTAGTCCACTTCATGCCCTCCACTGGCCAACACCAGATATGTCTGAGTGCAAAATGCCCCCCAACTGGATAATTATGGAATAACTTGGGTAAAGTTCCTAACCCCAGTCATTTAGTAAGCGAGAGAGCTTTTATCCTTAATATAAATTTATGCCAATATATAGTAGATATTCATTTAAAGGACAAATATTTTTTACAACTTCATAGTGCTTGTGCCTTTGCTGCGTAACTGTATGGTGTTACTGATGTTAATCACCATTATTCCCTTCCCTCACTGCCTAGTTACAACTTTTCTTATGCTGGATCACTTCTACATTTGTAAGCGCCTCAGGCAGAGATCATGTATTTTCTGTCTTTGAACATACCCAAAATAAATGAAAACAAATAATAATCCTCCATCTGTGAGAGGAGCTAAACCCTTGGTCTCAATAGCCTGCAAGGTATGCATTAATTATGTATTATGTTAAAAAAATGTTTTTCAACTCTAAATTTGTTCTCTTCATTTCTTTGGGAGTGGGGATAGGAAGTCTCCTGTTTTTATGAGAAATGTCCAGTGTTATCTTCTCTAAACCAACTGTTCTCAAACAGGGGTACACATACTCCTGGGATATGTGGATGTCTTCCAGGTTCTACATAACTTATCTAGGTAATTGCCTAGTTTAACAATAGGCTACATAAAAAGCAATAGTGTGGTCAATAAAAACTAAAATTTCATACAGACAGGAAAATGTTTGTATTATGCACTGAAAAGTAAAAACAATATTTATACTCCAAGGGTGCGTCTAGACTGGCAAGATTTTGCACAAAAGTGGCTGCTTTTGCGCAAAAACTTGCCAGTTGTCTACACTGGCCGCTTGAATTTGCGCAAGAGCACTGACGTTCTAATGTAAGAATTCAGTGCTTCTTGCGCAAATACTTTGATGCTCCCGCTCAGAGATAAGCCCTCTTGCGCAAGAATACTTGCAAGAGGGCCAGTGTAGACAGGCACTTTAATTTTTTGCGCAAGAAAGCTCTGATGGCCATTTTAGCGCGTCTATACTGGGCACTGATGCTTTTGCGCAAAAGCACTTTTTGCGCAAAAGCATCCGTGCAATATAGACGCTTTTTTGCGGAAATACTTTTAACGGAAAAACTTTTCCGTTAAAAGTATTTCCGCAAAATCATGCCAGTCTAGACGCAGCCCAACTGATTTCTTTTAGAAGCATATGGTAAAAATGAGAAAATGAGCAGTTTTTCAATAAAAGTGTGACATGAAAATTTGTATTTTTATGTCTGATTGTGTAAGCTAGTAATTTTTAAGTGAGGAGAAATTTGGAGATATGCAAGACCAATCAGATTCCTGAAAGGATACAGTAGTCTCGAAAAGTTAAGAGCCACTGCTCTAACCTATCCATTCTTACATATATATATTCATTTACTCATTTGTCTCCTTTCAAAGCTGAATATGCCCAGAGTCAGTGTCACTGAGGTGTGGGGAGTCACTGGGCCCTGCACCTCCATCCTCAGACAGACAGAAAGTTTATTAGTCAACAGGGACACAGTGTTGAATGAGCTTGTCAGAACAGTAACTAGAAGTAGTCAGTACAATCGATCTCGGAGAGAGGAGGCACAGAGCCAAGGGCAACTAGGAAGCCTAAGTAGGGTGTTACTGGGGAACAAACGAACGAGACAGAGAGATGCAGTTAACCCTGAAACTATGACAATCTGCACTTTTCTAGAGCAATATTTTATGGTCAATACTAAAGTTATGCCAACTAATGTTTTGCTTGTATTATGGGTCTCTCAGTCTATGGAATTTGGGACTGGGAAAAAAGCTCTACAGAAGTGGAAATTTTTTTTTCCTTTTCCTTTTCATCTAATTCTCAGTTTCTCATTTTGGTCTAGTGCTTTGCGACAGAAGAAATGCACATAATTTCTATTGAGACAGAAGTACAAACTTCATGGAGAAGGGGGGGTCAGTTAGAAGGAGGTATATTTATAAATTAAAGAAATCTTCCTTTGTATGTTCTTGAATTTCAAATATTAAAACCAATTAATACTCCTGTCAAGAGATCTTATACCTCACCATTCCCTGAATTTGCCATCTATACAGATTAACCTGCTTTAGACATATGGATTAACAAGATAGTTATCTATATCTCTAAGGGCATGTCTAAACTACATCCCTCTTTTGAAAGAGTGATGCAAATTATACAGATCAAAAATGTAAATGAAGCCGGGATTTGAATTCCCCGCGCTTCATTTGCAGAATGGCGGCTGCTCGTTCTTTCGAAAACAGGGATTTCGAAAGTGAAACCACTGTCTAGATGCGGTTTCACTTTCAAAATCCCCATTTCCGAAAGAACGCATGGTCACCATTATGCAAATTTCGATCTGTATTATTTGCATCCCTCTTTTGAAAGAGGGATGTAGTTTAGATATCGTCCAAGGCTATAGCTACGTTTGGGAATTTACAGCTGCTCTGCTGTAAGCTTTAAAGTCAAAGGAAGAGAGAGCTCTCCCATTGACTTAATTCACCCCCAACAAGCACCTGTGGCAACTCTCCTGCCAAAATAGCACTGTCCACACCAATGCTTAAATCAACGTGACTTATGTCACACAGACGGATAGCTTATTCAGTGACATACATTATGCTAACATCAGTGATAGTATAGACATAGCGGAACGGAAGTGTGTACTTATAAAATATGGTTCCCGTAAGTAACGGGCATTTTAATATCTGCACATTTGCAAAGGGAAACTTAGTTCACAGTTCATACATGCACCTTATGTTTAGCATTGGTTTTAAAAGACAACAAATGTCCTTTGCAAGGACACTTTCTGCCTAGCACACATTTGTGTTACATGCATTCCACCCCGGTCCTTACCAAAGGCCCATAAATTAAGGACAGTGGGATGCTGGGCTGGTTTCCCCCCAATGGGTATATCTATCTAACAGCATAGGTCTACTCTTGCATCTAAAGTGCATTGTAATACAATTTTTACTGTCAAAAAGTAAGTTGAGAACAGCTTTTCAAAACTCATATGCAGTGACATATATAATACAGTGATATGTATAGTATGCCAAGATTTTTGTTCTTAGACATCTTGCAGCTTTCCTGGCAATGTTTTTCTTTATGTCATCTAAATTGGTGCTTCATGGATTTGGGCTGTTAAGTCAGAGTTTCTAAAAAGCTGCTAACTCTGTTTCACTTGGCACCTTATCTACTGAACTGCTAACAGTAAAAATATTTTAACTGGCTTATGTCAGATAAATACAGTAATTCTGTGAATTATATAGGTTGTGTATTCATTGAACAGCACCAATCTTTAAATCTCCAAACTGGATTTTAAAATATCCTTCAGCAAAGCTTTATCCCTAAAGTCATCTAAAAAACTGAACTATTCTTTTCCTTGTTCATGTGCTGAGGAAAAGAATCTCTCATGCTAAAATGATTGTTTTCTATCATCATCAGTTTAAAACTCTATTTAGAATGCCAGATTATTTTTCCTCCTAAAATCAATTGCGTGCCAGGCGCTTTATAGAAAGGCACTGCAACAAGGCCTCTGCCATGAGCAGACTGGGATAAGGCTCGATTCTGGTTGCTCCTTTTGCAGGCATACAGGGGGACTGGGAATGGAGTAAGGAGCATCCCTGACCCCTCATACATTCTATGTATGAACTGCGTCCTCTACCCTTGGAGGATTACCCCAGGGTTATAACAGAAATGTATGTGCCATGAAAAGGAAGGAAGGGTCAGGGAGTAAATGAAGGCAAGGCTTGGCACCACTCAGTTTCTTGACAAATGGACTTGGCCAGCTACACAGGCAGCAGTTAATGAGCTGTTTGTATGCTGCATCTAATGGTGCAGCACGTCACCATCTTCATCATAGCCATAATGACATAATCTAGCCCTGTATAGAGAGAATACAAATGAGGCAAGGAGAGACAACACATAGCAAGAGGAAAAAAGTTATAGAAATGATGAGGAACTTGCACCTAGTAATAGTTCCACAAACTTGGCATGGATTTTGCAGTTAAAGTTGACTGTTGAAGTTTTTGCTTCCTTTTTATGCCTGCACTGATTTAATTTACTTTGACATAAACATTACTTCCTGAAGAAAAGACCTCTCTGATTGCAGCTGGAATTTTTCTGGTGAATCATTCTACCAGCTCACACGATCCTTCAAAATTATCCCACCATTTGCCCAGAATCTTTAAGGGCTATCAGAACCTTTGTCTACACAAAGATCAGAAAATATGTCTTTTATTAAACAGACCGTTGGTTGTGTGTGAATAAAGCATTAATGTATTTGACTTGGTTTCTTTAACTGTTCCAGTCACCTAAGTCTCCAAAGCCTTCAATAAAAGGCAAGTTTGATGAGACTTTATATTACTGTGACTTGAACATATTGTAGTTGCTGTATAGATGGTAGATGATGAAGATGCTGCAGATACACTGTTAACCAGTTTTCCAAATAAATTATGAGTTGCAAAATGATCACCCTATAATAGTTTGAAATAATCCCATTACAGAGAACTTCCATGTGGCTAATGTACTGTATCTCCTTTCAATCATGTTAGGTCTTATTGCATGTCACTGATTTAATTGTTTGTCATTTTCATGGCTTTTTCATTCATGTGATTCGTTTTCTTAAGTGGGAAATAGTTCAACTATTACCTTAGAAATGTATCTCCCAAGGTGATTAATCTTTTTCTTGTTTGTTGTAGCTATCACATCAGAACAGAAAAGAGGAATACTATTTGCAGGACATCTGTGCACACACAGACACACACACAAAAGCAAATTAAAATTAAAAAAGCCCAAAACAACTACAAATTAATCAAACTATTTCTCTTACAAGCTGATATAGAAAGAAGAGATGCTCAGATGCTCTAATGATGGAAGTCAGATTGTCAAATGGTGTAGAGAAAAAGGTAGAAAACAAGTGCTGCTATTTGCATAACTGTAGAAGAAATTTAAAACCACACCTTCACCTTTATTATTTGGTTGTATGCCACATATAAAGTGAGAAATCAGTAACCTGCCTCGATCAGTCTTCTAATGGTCTTCATCAAAATATAACACTGCAGCAATGTACTGTTATTCATTTATATTTCAGAAGCACCTGATGGCCTTAACCTAGGTTAGCATCCTCGGGTATGTCTACACAGCAAAATTATTTTGGGACACCAGAGGTATCCCGAAATAGCTACCCTGTGTCCAGGGCTGGATTAAGGGGGGGGGCACGCTAGCCAGGCAGCTGCCCGGGGCACCAACTTATGGGGGGCACCTGATGGCACCTGTAAGGGGCGCCATGTGCCCGGGGGCCGTGCGGCGCCCCTTACAGCTGCCATCAGGCGCTGTGCTGCTGAGTGCAGCTGTAAGGTGTGCAGCACGCCAGGGGGGCGGGGCCATGCATGTATCATAGAATCATAGGACTGGAAGGAACCTCGAGAGGTCATCGAGTCCAGCCCCCCGCCCTCAAGGCAGGACCAAGCTCCGTCTACACCATCCCTGACAGATGTCTATCTAACCTGTTCTTAAATATCTCCAGAGAGGGAGATTCCACCACCTCCCTTGGCAATTTATTCCAATATTTGACCACCCTGACAGTTAGGAATTTTTTTCTAATGTCCAATCTAAACCTCCCCTGCTGCACTTTAAGCCCATTACTCCTTGTCCTGTCCTCAGTAACCAAGAGGAACAAATTTTCTCCTTCCTCCTTGTGACACCCTTTTAGATATTTGAAAACCGCTATCATGTCCCCCCTTAATCTTCTTTTTTTCCAAACTAAACAAGCCCAGTTCATGAAGCCTGGCTTCATAGGTCATGTTCTCTAAACCTTTAATCATTCTTGTCGCTCTTCTCTGTACCCTTTCCAATTTCTGCACATCTTTCTTGAAATGTGGCGCCCAGAACTGGACACAGTACTCCAGCTGAGGCCTAACTAGTGCAGAGTAGAGCGGCAGAATGACTTCACGAGTTTTGCTTACAACACACCTGTTGATACAACCTAGAATCATATTTGCTTTTTTTGCAACAGCATCACACTGTTGACTCATATTCAACTTGTGGTCCACTATGACCCCTAGATCCCTTTCCGCCATGCTCCTTCCTAGACAGTCGCTTCCCATCTTGTATGTATGGAACTGATTGTTCCTTCCTAAGTGGAGCACTTTGCATTTCTCTTTATTAAACCTCATCCTGTTTACCTCTGACCATTTCTCTAACTTGCTAAGGTCATTTTGAATTATGTCCCTATCCTCAAAAGAAGTTGCAACCCCACCCAGTTTGGTATCATCTGCAAACTTAATAAGCGTACTCTCTATCCCAATATCTACATCATTGATGAAGATATTGAACAGTACGGGTCCCAAAACAGACCCTTGCGGAACTCCACTTGTTATCCCTTTCCAGCAGGATTTAGCACCGTTAACAACAACTCTCTGACTACGGTTATCCAGCCAATTATGCACCCACCTTATCGTGGCCCTATCTAAGTTATATTTGCCTAGTTTATCAATAAGAATATCATGCGAGACCGTATCAAATGCAGGAATCGCTTGAGCCAGCCCTGCCTGCATCTTTTGAACACATCCACTATTTCAAAATATAACGGACGTGCTATTTCACCATCCCTGTAACGCTCATTGCATGAAGAGTAAGGGATGGCTCAAAATAGCACTGTATTTTGAAATTTGGTGCTGTGTAGACAGCACCACATGACAAAATAAGCTATTTTGAAATAGACTCGAAATAAGCTACGCAATTTGCATATCTTATTTAGAGTTTTGGATGCTGTGTAGATGCACCCCTATTGTCCTAGACCGCCTACACTCATGTAAACCAGAGATAGCCCCTGGAAATAGTGACAATCTAAATAGACAAGACAAGAAAAAGGTAGGAGGAATGGAACCTGTATCACTGAGAGGTAAAGTGACTCTCCAATGGTCAGCAAGCAGGCCCATGGCAGAGCTTATATTAGAAGCCAGGGACAGCTCTGGCCATTGGATCACCCTGCTTCTCTGCTGTGATGGACTCACCGTCTGCTACTGACATCTTATTTCAAGTCTTATCATGACCCTTTTTACTGTACTAATTAAATCACAAAGTCTCTAGATCCTTTAACTTTGCTTGATCTGATCACATTTGACAAATGGGATGTTTCCATTTCCTTTTGTACACATCATTATGTTGTTGTTTAACTTTCACATCAGTCATGCTTATTTTTTAAGAAGGTCAATATGGCATGAAACTTTCAAGAGTCTAGATGTTGCCTATAATTCTCTGAGTACTATGAAGGTGAGATTCCCCACTCTTGGCTCCAGCTCATCTTAGACCAAACAGAACCAGAGAGGTGTGAAGGGGGCCTAAAAGACACACTCATGCATGGAGGAGGCTCTGGGTTGCTTTCTGAGGAATATTTCACAAGGCCTACAAGGGGTGTGTCAACGGTGGGACTAGGAATGGTAGTGGTATGGGAGGGAGGGGCTATAGCATGGCACATATTCACTGCGAGGCTGTTTTATTGTAGAATGGTACTCCTGGAGCAAAGCATTGCCAGGGTGTTAAGATGGTTCCAAACCCTAAAGCCTTCCACTGGGTTGCAGCTCTTGAACTGCACCTTTTGGAAGGGGTGAGTATACTTGGGAACCTTGAGTGCTGTTGTAATGCCGACAGACAGAACTGAACCTGGGACTTTGGAGCTTTGTGCATGAGCCTCTACCACTCAAGTTTAAAGCCAGCTGGCTCTTAGCAAAGGCTGCAGAGCACACATTTTCTTCTGTAAGTTGTCTAGGTGACACTAGATGGAATAGTACACCACACCCACTGGATGCGTGGATTATATTGCTGAACATCATGGCATATCTGAACATAGAATTTTCAATGTCAGATTGACCTTTGGTATCTGGTCTCCAGTATCTGATTCTTCTGTGGGGCAAAGGAACAAAAATGAACAAAGCAAAAGAGACTATGTTTTCAGACCTGAGTGTTGAAGTTTAAGCATCTGTAGTTAAGCACTAAGGGTATGTCTACACTACAAAGTTAATTCGAACTAACTTAGTTCGAATTAGTTAATTCGAACTAAGCTAATTTGAACTAACGGATCCAGACTAAAAAACTAGTTCGAATTAGCGTTTTGCTAATTCGAACTAGCATGTCCACATTAAGTGGACCCTGAACCGGGCTTAAGGATGGCCGGAAGCAGTGCCGGCAGGGCATCAGAGGAGGACTTAGAGCGTGGAGATGCTGTCTGAGGCTAGCCGAGGGCTGTGCTTAAAGGGTCCCGACCCCCACCCCGGACAGACAGTTCTCAGGGGTGCCCCGCTTGCAAAGCAGTCCTGGCTTGGAGTGCCTGGACTACCCACACTGGGCACATCATAGCACTCGGCCATCAGCCCGGCTGCACTTGCCGCAGGCTGCCATCTGGGGAGAGGAGGCAATTGGGGGCCTGCAGGAGAGCTTCCACCCCCAGAAGCCCGCAGAGCCAGCCCAGTCCTCCCCATCGGGAGCTCGTGCCCCATTCCTCCCTCACCTCCTTCCACTTACCCTTCCCTAGCTCCTCTTCTTGATGTACAAAATAAAGATAACGTGTCTTCCAAAATGGAATCTGTCTTTATTGACCAAACTGGGGGAGACTGGGAAAAGGAGGTGGGAGAGGGGAAGAGAGAGGCTGGGAGAGGGGAGGGCAACTAAAATGATCAGGGATTGGGAACAGGTCCCATATGAAGAGAGGCTAAAGAGACTGGGATTTTTCAGCTTAGAAAAGAGGAGACGGAGGGGGGACAGGATAGAGGTCTCTAAAAGCAGGAGTTGGGTGGAGAGGGTGCATACAGAAAAGTTCTTCATTAGTTCCCATAAAGAAGGACTAGAGGACACCAAAGGAAAGGAATGGGTAGCAGGCTTCAAACTAGTAACAGAAAGTTGTTCTTCACAAAGCAAAGAGTCAACCTGTGGAACTCCTTGCTGCAGGAGGCTGTGAAGGCTAGAACTAAAACAGAGTTTAAAGGGAAGTGAGATAAAGTGATGGAGGTTGGGTCCATGGAGTGCTATTAGCCAGGGAGTAGGAGTGGTGTCCCTGGCCAAGGTTTGTGGAAGGCTGGAGAGGCCACCAAATGGCTTGGTCACTGTCTTCGGTCCATCCCCTCCAGGGTCCCTAGGGTTGGCCGCTGTTGGCAGACAGGCTACTGGGCTAGATGGACCTTTGGTCTGACCCAGGACGGCCATTGTAAGCTCAGGGCTCAGGGTCGGGGGTCTCAGTGGACCCCCTTGATTCTCTTGCACACCTGCTCCTGGGTGGCCAGGCTAGCAGCTCTCCTGCCCTACACGGCCACTTTCCTGTGCCTAGTGGGGACATCGTGGACAAGGTCCACGATGTCTGCACTAGCCCAGGTGGGTTCCCGCCTCTTGCGGTCCCGGGCAAGCTCCCGGGAGCTGCCAGCCTGGTCCCAGGAAGAGGGGGAGGGCTGGGGGGCATCGGATGGGTGGCTCGATTCGTGCCAGGTGCAGGGTCTGCTGGCTGGGTGCTGGCAGGCTTGCACCTGGCACGGGCACCGTAGCCAGCCCGTGACCCTTTAAGGGGTCCGGGGTCGGGAAGGGGGCAGACGAGTTTCCCTGGTGTTGGCCAGAGTGGCCACCAGGGAAACCTGGGGAGGACTAGCCTCCCACTAGTTCGAATTAAGGGGCTACACACCCCTTAATTCGAACTAGCTAGTTCAAACTAGGCTTAATCCTCCTAAAATGAGGTTTTCCTAGTTCGAACTAAGCGCTCCGCTAGTTCGAATTAAGTTCGAACTAGCGGAGCGCTAGTGTAGCGCCTATGAAAGTTAATTCGAACTAACGTCCATTAGTTCAAATTAACTTTGAACCCTAAGTAAGTGTCTTGGTATACATTAGTGTTGAATACTCACAGCTGCCACTGAAGTCAAACATGCCTGAGGTGCTTAAATATAAATTTAGGTACCGCTGTACAAGGGCAAAAACATTTCTACCCATTGTAAAAGATAATTAAATACCTTTAACTTTAGCACATATAACTACAACTGTTTTGTTATTAAAGGTGTGCTTTAGCTGCAAAATTACAGTTTGAATTTTTATTCAGATTTCCCCAAAGTTCATAGGTTAGCATCTGGGGTTTCAGTTTAAATCCATGTAGTTCATTCTTATTATCACTGGTTATGAAATATTCAACCTTTTGAAAGGAAGCCACATAATTTGACTGAATAGAACATAATCTTATTGAACAGTTTCAATGTGGCTATTAGACACACACACACTCTCTCTCTCCTGTTACAGAAAAAAGAAAACTTTCCCACTGGCTGAAGAACAACAGCAGACTTGTTAGAAAGATTTCTCCATGTGTGGCTGGCTTTTATTCACAAACAGCCAATAGGTATAAAAAGCAAAACCCAAAGTCTTGTAGAATGTCACCTTATCAAGAGAGAGGAAAAAAATCCAATAATATTCTACAGCTGTTAGCTACAGTAGCACAACAAAAACTGTTTTATATGCCCCTTCTCCACAATAATTTTCCCTACTCAGGAAATGTATAATGCAAATAAAATTAACAATGCAAAATGCAATGAAAATGTTGCTTTATTAGCACACAGGATATTACTCATAGGATTGGTGTGGGGTTACTGGGAGTCATTCGCCAAAACGATGGCTTCTGTTGTTGCATTTTTAAAACAGTGGTTAGCAGGCATTTGGGCATTTTACTTCTGAACATTGCTAAGGGACATGGATTTATTTATTTCTTTTGTTTAGAGAAGTAGAAAAGCAAAGCTGATCTAACCAGTCTCCAGCCTCTGTTACCATCTCCAACCTTTGTTACAATAAAGTATCCCAAACTAGTATGGACATTTCATTGGAGCAAAGATCAAAACTGCAATTTTTTGATACTTTTTTTAAGCACTTGGAAGAGGGGAAAGTGATCAGGAATAGTCAACATGGATTCACAAAGGGCAAGTTGTGCCTGACCAATCTGATTTGCTGCTTTGAGGTAACTGGCTCTGTGGATATGGGAATTACAGTGGATGAGAAGCTAGATATGAGTCAACACTGTGTCCTTATAGCCAAGAAGGCTAATGGCATATTAGGTTGCATTAGGAGGAGCATTGCCAGCAGATCCAGAGAAGTGATTATTCCCCTTTATTCCGCTCTGGTGAGGCCACATCTGGAGTATTGTGTCCAGTTCTGGGCTCCCCACTATAGAAAGAATGTGGACTCATTGGAGAGGGTCCAGCGGAGGGCGACCAAAATGATTAGGGGGCTGGAGCACATGACCTATGAGGAGAGACTGAGGGATTTGGGTTTGTTTAGTCTGCAGAAGAAAAGAGTGAGGGAGATTTGACAGCAGCCTTCAACTTCCTGAAGGGAGGTTCCAAAGATGACGGAGAAAGGCTGTTCACAGTAGTGACGGATGGCAGAACAAGGAGCAATGGTTACAGTGGGAGAAAGTTTAGGCTGGATATTAGGAAAACTATTTCACTAGCAGGGTGGTGAAGCACTGGAATGGGTTACCTAGGGAGGTGGTGGAATCTCCATCCCTAGAGGTTTTTAAGTCTCAGCTTGACAAAGCCCTGGCTGGGTTGATTTAGTTGGGATTGGTCCTGCCTTGGGCAGGGGGCTGGGCCTGATGACCTCCTGAGGTCTCTTCCAGCTCTATGATTCTATGAAAACCTTCCAAGTGACTTCTGAGCCTAACTCCATTTTTTAAAAGTGACTTAGACACTTAGAAGCTTCAGGCTAAAGACACGTTTGAAAAGTATATGAAAATAATTTAGGAAAATGTACACTTCTGCTAAAGGGAGAAAGAGTGTCTTCGTTTAGAATGTATTTTGATTTTTCATGGACCATGTATTTTGATTTTTCCAATGACCAAAGGACTATGGATGCCAACATAAAATGATCCCTTACAATTAGTACTAATTCACACCCATATTTGGCAGTCTCAGAAGATTAGCCAAAGGGGGAAAGTCACCATGAAAACTGCCCTACCTTCCCAGAGCAGAGGAATATTTGTGGGAGAGTTTGGCAAGTTTACATTGACATGGCTGGTGCTGAACTGATTCTGTAGATAAGTAATGGAGTTTGTTCTCCCCGCTATTAGTTTGGCTCTTTCACAGCCTAACAATTGTTTCTACAGAAAATATTAAGGTGTCTATTGGCAAAGTGCATGGTCATCGCCCGTACTATTATGTAAGTAATATATGTAGAAGGATTGATGAGTTACCATGGAAAACTGAAACAGTCAATAGACTTGACTGTTTAAACACTAATGATTGTTACTTGTGAAACATATTTTCAGGATATTTTCAAGCCAAATCTTTGGTGGGTGAACAACTCAGTTAGTGACTTTTAGTATACCCATACCCAGTATTAAATCTTACTGGTTCAAAAACTGCATTCTTTATGTAACAAACAGTATGATTTCTTGCCAGGCTATTTGTCCTGATGACCATTAGCTTTTTCAGTCGCTACATTATATATGGTTCATTTATTTTTTATTACTAACAACTAACCTAGGGATTGATTATCTGCATCATTTACTCACATAAGTCTTGTTCTTAATGTCAGCAGAACTACTCACATGATTAAGGATTGCAGAATCAGCTTTTTAGGAATTTCATGTTGATGCTTTCAGGGCTATATACAAAGAAGGTGCAACCAACACAAAGGAGGCAAGTTTATTGGCATATTGCAGATATGTTCTCTGGAGGACATTATCTTTGTAATTACTTTAACTAGTGATTATTTACATTAGCATTAAGACTCTCGCTTAAATGGAAACTGGGGATTATGCATTTTTTTCTGATGTGGATTGAAACATTTTGACTTGCTTCTAATGAAGGATTAAATCTTTTCCAAAAAGTATTTCATAGGGGCAACCCCGGCTCTCCTAGAAGGCAGGGTTTAAGAAAAGCTGGTATCCTATTAACTCCTTTTCTAGTTAAGTGTGTTAGGCCTTTCCTTTGCTTACCAAGAGACCGATGCAGCAGAGATTGATCTCTTTGGAATTTATTTAGTGGGTCTAATAGGGATGCTCTAAATCGACCGCTGATTGCGCTCCTGTCGTCTATGGTACTCCACCAAGTTACAAAAACTAAGGAAAGTCAACAGGAAAGTTTCCTGTGTTGACCCCTCACAGCAAGTACACCTCAGTACGCCAAACTAAGCTATGTCAACTCCAGTTACGCTATTCACATAGATGGAGTTAGTGAACCTTAAGTTTACTTATAAACTTTTCCCCTTAGTAGAGACCTGGTCTTAGTTATATGGTACATTTTTCCATGAAGAAGGAAATCATCCTTTTAAAATGATCACATTGTAAATTGTTCTACATTTCAAAATGTAGAGCAAAAATGTCAGAATTATAGAAATGTTAAAACTGAGATACTATGAAAAAAAAAGAAAGGGTATTTTCTGCTCAATGTTAACAGAGTAAATAATTAATATAGAAATACAAAGGGGTTTTCCTGAACAATGACAAAGCATATACTATAGTAAAGAATTTGTCAAGAAAATGTAAGTTCAGATGCAACTAGCTCAGCTCTATCATGGAACACATTTTTATTCTCTTCTGATGCTGTACATGAGTATACTACTCATGCCAGGCATCAGAGCTGTAGCTCCCAGACAATGAAGTTATCTGTACTTTCCCAGCCCGCACTGCTTCCCTCAGCTCCCATTGGTTGGGAATGGTATATCACAGCCACTGGGAGCTGCAAATGGCCATGCTTGTGGATGTTCAGTTAAACAAAGCATCTCACAGCCATCTAGCAGCTTACCCTCATCAGCCACAATCCAAAGTTTGAAAAGCCTTGCTCTAGATGACCTAAAATATCAGATGCAAACATAAGTTGCACAGATTTTTTTTTAATATAAACTTATTTTTATCTGGATTTCCCCCATTACTCAGACATAGCTATACAAGTTTTATTCAATCCAAAAGAAGCAAAGAAATAATCATTTCAAATAAAAATAAATTATGCCTGCATTCCAAAACACAGATTTCTCCTTCTGTTTTCTACCATTTAAATAAAAACAACAGAACCATTCCATAAGTCCTACAGCTGTGCCTATACTGAAATTACAAATGAAGGGCAGATTCGGAAGTTAAATTAAAACAATAACACTGCTTGGAAAAGAAAGGGCTCCTATCTGTGCTCTGTGCTATACAACACCCTCAGTAAGCACAACCACTGGATAGCTAGCCACATACCCATTTGTAGCTTATTGCTTAACTAAAAGATTTACCGTGTGTTGCTTGGATCCTTAACTCAATTAATTTTTCTTTTTCTTCATTTCAATTAGTGCTCCGGGGATGAGGGTTTCAGCATGCAAGCTGCACTGGGAAGAGAGGACTACCCCAGCCCTCTCCCACCACAGCAGCTTGAGGCCAGGTGAGAAATGCCTCTCTGTGGATGCTGCAGCTCTAGTGAGCATAGCTTGGGGAATAGGTGCATTTCCCCCCGATAGGGAAGGTCAGGTTCATCTGCCACCTGTGCTCTTCATCTAGATTGAGGAATAGAGCAATCTGTGCACTTTCCCCTCATTCCCTGACAAAGGCGAACAGCCAATGTTACTGTACAAATTGGGGGAGAGGGAGCTTCATCCCCCCCACCTTAAAGGATGCCTGAGAGGATGGGAGGGGGCACCCCCAGACAGTCCCTTTCATCTTCCTGGTGATTCTGTCTCTTTTCTCTATGGTTTTATGAGGAGCAATTCAATTCTGGGCATATCCCATTTTTCTGGCACAACCAAACCCTGACCTTGCTTTAGGTTGTAAGAGGAAACTGCATACCAAATTTGGTGGTCCTAGCTCTTACCATTTAGGAGGAGTTCTTGAAAAAAGAGAAAGAAAGAAGCATGCACAGACTGACAAGCTCTCAAATATATAGTAGATTATGACAGTCTGCTCGAATGAAACAGGACAACTGGAATGTTTTAGTTGAAATGATATCAACAGGTTATTGTGATGGGGTTTTCTACTTTAAACCTAATATCTACCAAATAGATAAGAACCAGACAATAAAATGAATGGATAGTAGCATCTGGAAGACAATTTTATCAAAATCAGTAAATTACGAAGAAAAAAAAGCTTTACTGATTTTGTTCTCAATCTCTGAAGGGAGGAAGGAGAATCAGTTCAATTCCTTTTCAGCTCTGTGGCCTTGTGCTCTACACATGCATTGCACTCCTCTGCTGCTGAAATTGTGTGTAATTGTTACCATTGTAGAATAAATTCATATTCATAAATATTTGTGTGTGTGTCTAAAGAGAACAAAAGTTTCAGAGGGGTAGCCATGTTAGTCTGTAAGTGAAAAAATTTAAAAACCAGCTTATAGTCCTGCAGCACCTTAGAGATGAACAACAATGTAGATGCTATCATGAACTTTTTGAGGAAATGGGTTGTACCCCTGAAAGCTCATATTACCATCTAAATTTTTTGTTAGTCTCTAAGGTGCTTAAGGAATATTAGCTGTTTTTTAAGTTTTTTCTAAAGAGAACATTCAGGTCAGATTAGCCCAGTGGTTTTCAAACTTTTGTACTGGTGACCTCTTTTACATAGCACACCTATACGTGCAACCCCTCTCTTGTAAATTAAACACATTTTTTAAAGATTTAACACTATTATAAATGCTAGAGACAAAGTGAGATTTGGGGATGGAGGCTGACAGTTCATGATCCCATGTAATAACCTTGAGAACTCTGAGGGTATGTCTACACTAGCTCATTAGTTCGAGCTAGGTAGGGTAATTAGGGCAACCGGAGTTGCAAATGAAGCCCAGGATTTAAATATCCCAGGCGCTGCCATTTTTAAATCTCCCTTAGTCCGAACTCCGTGCCTGCGGCTACATGCGGCACGGAGTAGGTAGTTCTAATTAGAGATTCTAATTCGAACTATCGTTACTCCTCATTCCACGAACTAACGAGCTAGTGTAGACATACCCTGAGATCACAAACCCTCAGTTTGAGATGTCCTGGATTAGACAATAATATACCAAGGAATCTCCGGGAGCTCCGTATATCAATGTGTGTTGTACTCAAGCCATCAACTGACAGAATTAACAGAAAAACTAAAGAAAGAGTTAAGGCTTCTTGTTTTCATGATACAAAGGGACATACCTTTTGAAGTGAGAAACTTTTTCTAAGTAAAGATGTTAAATATTGGGTAACTGACTAATCCAATAGTCAATGCATTTTTGCATCGACTATTCAATTAGTCGATAGGGAGCCTCTGCCTTTGAAGTTTAGCAACACCCTGAGAGCTGTTGCTACACTTCAAAGGTGAAAGCGCTGAAGCCCAGGGTCAGCTGGGGAGTCCCCAGCTAATCCCGGGCTCCATGTGGTGCTGCCGCTTTGAAATGCGGTGAGGAACCTGATGCTGGGCTCCCCACAGCCCGGAGCAGCTGACCCCAGGCTCCATGTGGCACTGCCATTTTGAAGTACCTCTCTCTTCTCCCCGCTCCTACTGCCTCTATTTGATAGAAGCAGCAAGGGTGGGAAGCAACTAGTCAATTATCCTGTCAACTATCCAATAAGCATTTACTTATCAGATAGTCGACCAGTCCTTCACATTCCTATTTCTAAGCTAGCTTGACCTTCTGACCCACATAAATCACATGTGGAATTGTGTGGCTAATGTAAAGGCAAATTTCACATTTTTCCAAATAATGGCTGACTATGAATGATTGATTGCATTAGGGAAGATGGAAGGAAACAGAAGCCATGATGGAGTGTACAATCACGCATGGCTCGAAGGGGTCAAGGTAGCCATGTAGGCCAAATAACTCAAGTTGCACCTGTAGGAAGAAACAGGAAGCAAGGACTGATTAGCTAGACAGGAACAGGAAGACTTGTATAAAGCCCAAAAGCATAATGGGACTGCAGGGAAGTAGTCTGCAGCCACTCCCTGGGAAAAGGAAAGGGGGTTATAAAGCTAGGTACACTGGGAGGAGGAAGGTTGCATTGGCAAACCCAGAGAAGGTAGGAGTCAAAAAGGTAGGAGAGGTGCATGGGAAAAGCAGCAAAGGGAAGACTTTGGTTTGCTGATGAGAGGACTGGAGCTGAAACCCAAAGAAAAGGGCCATGTATAGGTATTATGATAGCACAGAACACAGGGGGTGTTCTCTTCTAACAAGTGAATGGTCCCGTACCAATGATTTTAGCTGGTTCCTGAGTAGGCAAAGTCACAATGATAAAAAGCCACAAACAGATAGGGTAATCGAAGTATGAATATTTTTTACATAGACTGTGTTCCCAATATAATTTGCTACCCGCCTAAATGTTGCACATATTGAAGCACAAAGTGGCTCTCACATTGCAATAAGTAATTTCCCAAGCAGGTATTCTCACCTTCTCACCATTGCTGGAGGTGAGCCACATCCACTCTGCTTTAATTAGCACAGCTGTCTCACACCCATCTCTGTATCCCTTTTTATCTCTTTGTCTTTCTTTCTCTTCGACATCTGAGAAAGTGAGTTGTAGCTAATGAAAGCTTATGCTCTAATACCTTAATAAATTTGAAAGTCTTTAAAGTGCCACATGACTCCTTGTTATCGTTTATTTAGATACTATCCCCAGGCGGGAGGAAACCTATCCAGGCACACAAATTGTCCATCTCCTAAAGCATACTGGACCTATGCACCACACAGCCATGGAAAAAAAAAAAAAAAAAAAAGGAAGAGTCAACTATATACAAAAAAAAGTCAGTGTGTTCTACATATTAGGGGTTAAATTTATCCCTATGCATGGGGCAGTACAGGGCCTAAGCACTCTCTTAAGTCCCACTTAAGCCCTCAGAATTTTGGTCCAAGGCCTGGGCAGAGCCAACACTTTTTCACTTAGTTCAGTCCGTCAACCTGTTCTGTTCTTTTTATCTGCATGCTGGGTTGGGAACGAAAGAATAAGCAGAAACTCCGAGAATCAAATAGGACAAAAGGACACACTTTATGTTATTACTTCCAAACACACATTTGATTTAGAATTCATATGAAATGTGGCATGCAGATATAATAGTAATAGCAGAGTTAAACATTAACATGTGATTAATAGCCATGTCCACAATGAGCATACAGCTATTGACAAACTAATATGCTTTAATAAGAAACTGGTATTCAAAGCAAAAGGCCTTTTCTCTGGGATACTGAAATATCACTTTATTATGAAAAAGTGCATTTGTCAAGTTGCCAGTCATAATAATCGCACATCTTTTATTCTTCAAAAATGTGGGTGTTAAATTGGTTGGTATTTAACATAGAATATCTGTTTAAATTGATCTTAAATCTGTTTTGCGGGATCTTAATATAAAGAATTGCACATGAGAGAGAGCCCACGAGAACAAGGGGAAAGAAAAGAAGCCATATTATTTGGCATATTGTTTGGCATTATCTGGCAATATTTAATCATCTTGTATTTCATAGAACAGTAACAATCTCCATTTGCTTTCTCTTCCCTCCTCTCTTTTTCTTTCCCTTGTCTTTTCTGAGCACATGGCCTGGATTATGCTGTGGCGGTTTATGGTCTGTATATACAGAGTGACAGGTCTGAGTGGCTTGGATTCATTACATTAGCAGGTCGCCCTATGAATGGATCAACTGAGTGTGATAAAATCAAGGTCTGGAGAAGAGCCAGAGGCACATTTGAGACATTCACGCTCTCGCAGAACATCAGCACTGGACATGCTCCGCCAAGAAAGCAATGCATTGGGAGGTTTGGTCTGCTGATCAACTTGCCTAGTCCCGTTTGGACTTCATCTCTCATAGCTGAGCAGCATCCTCTGTCCAGCACTTAGAGTATCAAACATCCTTCTACAAGAAGAATGACTTATTATCCCTTTGCTGTCCTTCCAGTATAGGGAAGGAACCATGCACAGGGTCAGCACAAAGTCCGTTGAAATAAGGGAAATTCATAGAAATCACTGGGATTCTGAACTAGTGTCTTTGATGGCTTTCAAGGGGCGTAACAGAGGATATATCCACATATTCCCATTTTCACAGAGAACATAGGCTGCTCTTTCTTCAAATTGGATAAAAATAACAGTCCCCATCTTAATCTGATTTGGCACCATTATTAACACGGAGCATGAAAAATGCAGCGACTGAGTTGACAACTTTTGCCTTGTTTTTTAGTAGCAGCCATGTTTCCAAAGGCAGGAGAGCACAACATACAAAGGACAATATGGCTGCTGCGATGTCATATGTGTTCTGTACATGTAAGTGCCGCTGAATCCAAGATTTTGTCTGTGCTCGTTCAAGAAGACAATTTAACACGGCCAGCCTCCTTTTAAAAAATGAAAATCAGAGTTGGCCAAATTTGTAGTTAGGAGGCTGGTTACAAAATAGGAACTTTTTTGGGGTAACATTTTTGCAAGATATGGTGCCTGTGTTTTGTGATAAGATGGCAAGAGTTCATATTTTTTGGCCAACCCCAGTAGCCAAAATTGTAAGGCCAAATTCAGTCTTTATTGTGAGCAAGTGCCTTTCCATTGAAGTTAGTAGATACAGGAAGTCCTAGGTGAAATATTTGGCTTAGACTATGCAGAACAGTACGGTAAATGAGTCTAATGTTAACTTCTGCCCTTAAAAACCTATGAACCAATATTTTTTTCTCATTTTCCTCCCTAAGAACTGGATTCAGTCTATATATTTTCTTTTCAGAGAGGTAATGTGTATGAGAGAGACCGATAGGAAACAAATATTTGTGGACTTTTTTATTGTTTTATTTAATTTCGTTAAATTGTTATACAGTATTCCTTTTCCCCCATTCAACACTGACAAGGCTGTTTGCCACTCTGTCACTTCGAGTGCAGAAGGTGGGGACCCACAAGAGACTTTAAAATACCCTGCCATTAAAGGCTTCTGCTTAAAAAACTCCCCAAAGTCACAGATTCTTTGATTTTAGGTGGTACGTTATGTCTCCATCCAAATGCAAAAACCCCTTTGAGAACTGAGGAAGATGCACTTGGAAATGTCTTCCTGTGGGGTACCCTCAAGCTCTTTAACCTTCCCACAAGAAAGAATGTGAAAACAAACGGTATTTCCTAATGCCTGACCTTACAGTTTTAGGCATGTTGACGCAGAACCTCTTGTCTTCTAGGACACAGGAATCGCATCATAGTGTTAAAAAGGCGCTCTCATTAACAAAGCAAAGAAGAGGGGATACAGTAAAAGTTAGTGTATTGAGAGGGGGGTAGTATCTGGGCCCAGCACAGAGGAAAACATTCCTTGTTCTAATCATATATCTGTAGTTTCAGGGGTTTAGGCCCTACCTAGGTATGGATATTGCTAAAAATTTCATGCGTTGCTCCTGACTTAACTCAGCTCTCCCAGCTCAGTTTTAGTCACACAAAGACTGCAGTAGGAAGTTCCTTCTTTTCAATTAAAAAAAACCCACCCTCCATTTTCATTAACTCTCCTGGCTCCCTGCCAACACTTCTTAGAGATTCTCTAGGACCTTCTGTCTCTCTGGGTCCCTTACAAGCAACTTAGTTAACTGAATGGCTGGGATGTCCAGAAAAAAGTGGTATCCCTCCCATTCATCATAAACACAAACAATTGTATCTACATAGAGCCTTCCACTGGAGAGATTTGTTCTTCTCCAGAAACAAGCTGGCATTTTTCAGCTGTACAAAACCTGCTTTGGAGTTTCACATCAGCTCTCTCTCAGTGCTCAGTACCAAGTCAAAGGCATGGCCACAGACATAGTAACAAAGCTTATGCCCGCTGTTGTAGAAACAGTTTAACAAAACTAACCAGGTTAGCTTTGTCTAGTTTGGATCACGGGTCCCATTTCGGGAGAGCAGCAGTGTGGGAAGCAGCCATGTATTCCAGGATATGGCTGGCTTTTCTTCTCATTCCCCTGATGACAAGGGGGCAAGGGGAAAGTGTCTATCCAGCCTGTTCTTACCTGCTCCATGAAGTGAAGTTAATGGGTGGCAGGTTTAAAACTAATAAAAGAATGTTCTTCTTCATACAGTGCATAGTCAACCTGTGGAACTCCTTGCCAAAGGAGGCTGTGAAGGCTAGGACTAATACAGAGTTTAAAGAGCAGCTAGATAATTTCATGGAGGTAAGGTCCATAAAAGGCTATTAGCCAGGGGATGGAAATGGTGTCCCTGGCCTCTGTTTGTCAGAGGCTGGAGAGGGATGGCAGGAGACAAATCGCTTGATCATTGTCTTGGTCCACCCTCTCTGGGGCACCTGGTGCTGGCCACTGTCAGCAGACAGGATACTGGGCTAGATGGACCTTTGGTCTGACCTAGTACGGCCATTCTTATGTTCTTATGTTAGTTGAGGTGGGAATTAAATTATTCATTGGAAATGGGAGAAGGGTCTGAAAACAGTTACAAGAATGATATATGGTCTGGATTGCCTCCCTTATAGTGAAAGACTGAAAGATGCTCATAGTCTAGGAAGCAAGCAAGCAATGGATAGGATTTAATTAGGTCACAACTTATTCCCAGATATTTTAGGTGAATTATCTGGCAATAAGTCATATAGTGCAGGTCATAATTAATAGATTCCCTCTTTTCGGGTTGGCATCAGTTAACCTCTTTCCAACCTGCACCACACTGCACCTCCATCATATGAAAACTGAAGGGTCTATAAAAAGAGGGGAGTTGGGTCTTCATTGTACCAGATGTTAGCAGCACTGAACACCCTTTTCCTGATCAATTGAAGGATGATTTCCTCTAAAGCTACCTTTCAATCCATTTTTTTTATGACCATATTCTTTCCCTAATAAGAATCTGCACTGGGCACAAGGAGGTACCAGCATTTGCCTTGGCTGCCTCTGTCCATGCACCCAGCAGGTTCCCAGACACTTACTAATTCATTTCTTAATATGGATTAAAACATAACTGTTCCCAGCTGGAAAGCTGTGTCCCTGAGTAAGTCTTGTACCCAATAAGAAGATACGTGCAGATGAGTAATTAACAATTTTCCTTGGCCACATATGAATTTAGCCACTTTGCCTACTCCCTGGCCTTACCGGTCTCCAGGGGCTTTATGATACCTGCCATACCTTCCATTTTCCAGTATTTCAGACCAAATCATTGTCATCCTGGGAGGGAAAAAAACTGCACCTGCCCCAAATCCGTCTTAGCTCAAATCATCAAGGTGACCCCCTTATACTTTCCTGAATCTTTCACATGCAGGAGAAAAATAACAACATGCAATAGCTGCCCCTGGGCCACCACAGATGTACAAGAGGCATCAACTGACCCCAGAACATTTCCCTCCTTGGCCCATTCCCTGGCTCCCTGTAGAGCACCTTTCCACTCATACCAGCTCAGAACAGTCCAGCCACTAAGGCCCAGCAGTGAACCAGTGGGCCAAACGTAGTGGAAGGGGTGGCTTTTAAATCAGTGGGTCCCAAGGCAATTGCTTCCCCCCATCAGTGGTTTAAATACTTTCCTCCTTCCCTCTATGGACATCTGTAAGGACAGTTACCGCCCACTTGGTCATGCCACTTCCTGTTCCTCCTAGCTTTCCACCTGTTGCAGATGGAACACCTTGGCAGAGTCATGAGTTCTTTTCATTTGTCCTGTGGGACAAAGGATCCACTGTATATGCTAGTGACAAGTACAATCTATTTAGCTTATCAAAAAGAAAGTTAAGAGGTGACTTGATCATGGCCAATATGTAGCTGAGAGTACACAGCTCCTGACATTAGATAGCTTTTAGTACAAGTCACACATTTTTTAACCATGAAGGTAATTAAGTATTAGTACAATCTGCCTAGTGATGTGGTGAGTTTTCCATCTGTAGGAGTCTTTAAAAAGGCACCTGGTCTTGATTTAAACAAATATACTGGAGAGAAAAACAGAAATGGTGTTTTTGATGCTGTAATTACTAGGTGAGTTTCTATGGGCTATGGCACACAGGTGGCCACACAAGATGATTATACTGATCCTTTCTGGCTGCAAAATCTAAGACTGTAACAGTTCCAGTGAATTCATCCTTTTTTTTTTCTGTTGGCAAAGTATCTACAAACCAATGATGATTACATTAAAATGTATTAATTATTCATAAATATTTTGCCAAATAATTTTCAGCCTATTGGTTCTTTGGAAATTATTTGTTTTAGCTAAATGATTTCCATTATTTGTGGTATATGACAGATCACTGTAGTCATGTGTTATTGGAGGACTGAAAAATCTTTAAACAAGCAAACATTAAGCAACATACCCTCTGGTATGTACCATCTGGTATGTAGTTTTGATCAAAGCTGTGCTAAAATTCATGAGACTTCCCTGAGTGGTGGACATTTTCAGAAATGTTTGGTGGTTATTTATGTTCTCACAAATTATGAACAATACGACCTCACAAACATCAGTGAAGCAAAGTCAGACTAATTATTTGGACATGTTTATAATTTTTTGTCTTTGTTTTCCATTATACAGCAAGCATTAATTATTAGCACTAATGGAACAGAAGGAAGTTACAATATACTTAAACAGAGAAACAACCTTTTAACGTATTCCTCATTACGACGGAGGTATACTCACTCAAAAAATTTCACATCTAATTTCTCCAACTGCACAGATGCTGTAGTTCGTATATATTTGGATAAGGGTGATGGCTACTGTAGTATGCTGCAATTATCTTACTTGTAATGTTTTTTAAAAACAACAATCCAATCGATAACAATAAGAGCTTCATTTAAATCTGTCAAACCCAGATACACTCCATTTAATTGAAAGGCTCTTAACGCTAGTCATTTCCTGGATATAAACCTACTTTACTTAAGCTCCAGCATTTTTAATTTATCTCCCTAAAAAGCAGCATGTTGGACTCACAAGGAGTGCTTACTTAAAGGATCAGACAACCAGATCTCTCGGTGTCTCTTTGTTTTGCACGATACAAATACAACAGCAATGTAAATACTCAACTGCAGAGTAAACATCATGTAACCACAATGTAATGATGACATACCCTGTATATTATCAGAACTTAATTTCCTGAAATGTATGCTCAATGTCTTCATTTCCTTCTGTCAATCAAGCTAATCTGCCACAGTAAGGAGGGGGATCTACATTCTTCTTTCAATACAGGTTTCCCAAAATTTAAGTACTGGTTTAGTCCTCTTAAAACCAAGATTTTGAGAACCAATCTTCTCCCATACACCCGGCTGCATTCTGGGGTAAGCAAATTCTTCCCTGTGGAATGTGTGTCAATGTTAGAGCAATCTGCACAACTCTGTATCTTAGTCAACATCTTGCAAGGGATGCGCTTGCAAGCAGTGAAAGCCTGTTCTCCTCTCTATAGTCATATCTCTTTCCTATTTACATTTGAAGCTGAGGGAACTACTGGCATTCAAAGGATTATTTTTAGTGTGGTGTCCCTTAGTACCTTCCTCTCCCTTTGCCTACTTTGGAAAGTACTGCTCATAGGAGAATACAGCTGTTTTAAACAATGGAACACTTCAAAACCAAGATATTGCTTACAAAAACAAACACTGAACCTCCAAAGTCTGTTTCTGACAGATCCCTTAATAAACCATGAGCTAGTTCACTGTAACAGAACCTAATGATGTTCATAAAATTAAGCAACTCCTATAAAAAGTCTGTTTAAAAAAATCATAGATAAGTGATAACACCAGGAAGAAGTAAGGCTATTCTGCTGAATAAAACTGGCTCAAATGTTCAACTTGTTTATAAGTTAGGAGGAAAGGCAGTTGTTTTGTTTGTCCATGTCCATCTGGAACTGGCAGAGAAACAACTCCTTCATATAGATGCAACTTCAGGGACCTGATTCTGATTGGTCACATCAGTACAAGTCCATTGACTTCAATGCAATTATTCTAGTGTAACTGAAATAAAAATGTTTCCCTAGAAGAATACCCTATTTTCCTGGCACGTAGGATAAACATATTCAGATTATTCACAGGGTTATCATTTACAGTGAAAATTATAGCATGTTAGCCTCTTGTCTACAAGGGGAATGATCCAAATGTTTTTTCCTCCCAGAATCCACTATCCATTCCAATTAAATGCTTTGAGGCTCTCATTGCATGAAATATACGGAAAACATTATTATCGGATTGCTGAGTATGTCCTCTAACATTCTCTCTCTCCACAGCACCATCTACTGCAAGAAAGCATCATTACAATAATCTGTTTTAAATGCTGATTGAACCTCTCTAGTCTGGCACTCTTGGGACCTGATTGGTGCCAAACCAAAGAATTTTCCAGACCATGGGAGTTTAATATTGTCTAGTAGCATTAGCAACACTTTCACTGCTTACTGGACTCTTAGAAGACATTTAGGGAAAATTAGAGCTAAACAACAGCCCTGAACACTGAGAACCAGGACTGGTGGCTGTGAACAAGATAGGAAAAATCAGTCTGAAGAAGACTAGGAAAATAATTCAGTAACCTATCTTAATAATTATTTCCAGGAACCTGCTCTGCAAGGCATTTTTTTCTTTTTGCATTTTACCCAGTGAGCAAGCCATTTCTCAATTCTGAGCAGTTCACCCACAAGAAAAGGAATTAGAAGTCAACAAAGAACAGCCATTAATCTTGGATTTAAATATAGATAGAAGAAAAGGTTTTTAATACACTGAGATCTGAGGCCTGAAGACAGACTTCAGCAATTTGGAGAATCAGCAACTTTCTGAAAGAAAAATGAAACATACCATATCCAATTATTTCCTTCATTTTTTTTTTTCAGAGGCAGAAAATCTTCACTAAAAGTTAAAGTAATTCATAGCTTTATTGAAGCATTCATTGCATAGACTATCTTTCCTTAAAGGGTTGGTTGGCCAAGTGAGATTTCAGCTGGCCAGAATGATTGTTTACCTACTAAATTATTAGTAAACCATCTCTTCTCCAGCATTTTCTGTTTAACTCTTATTAAAAATATATGGGATAATGAAATCAATATATTTAGCAGGTTAAAAATTTTGGGCCATACTCATCACAGGTATATTGAGAAAAATGAGTTACAACAGAGATGAACATTGCCCATCATTTTTATTTGGTGATGGGTGGCATTTTGTTTTAATTTGTTCAATGCATTGAATTAACAATTTCTCTCCTAAGAGCTGTAAATTAAAACACATCACTAAAATACATATGTTGCCATAAGGTTCTTCAGTGAACCTTCAACCATGTTGCTTCAACTAGGACCTATGATATTTTTCAGCAATACCATTTATATACATTGTAAGAAGCTCAAGCAGCTCCTTTGTGGTCAGAGCAGCTTTCCATCTAAACCCACAATAGCCTGTGAAACTAAAAAGGCAAATCAGCACCCATCAAAAGGTGACTTTTACTGCTGCAAAGATTCAAAATTATAGCTTTTCTCCCTCTGTCCTTTTGACTTCTCAGAAACAATGTTTCAACATATGTCCTGTAAACAGTTATTACACTGAAGGAATTAAAGTAAAAATTAACCCTTTCTCCGCATGTCCCCCGACAAAAATAATACCAACAGTCTGTGTGATCCTTCAGTCTTTAAAAAGGTAAGCTTACCACTGAAAGCAAATATACTTAAATATACAACAGAATGAATACAACAGGACTACACTTCATTACATTAATAACAGTGATGAGGTATTCAATTTAAAAAAAAAATAGGTTGAAGTGAGCCCTAAGAAAAATGAAGTGGTAGAGAAATGCGTGGACAATTTTCAGAGCCTCTATTTCTAAATAATATTTGATGTTGAGCCTGAAGAATAAATCTGCATATGTCAGGGGAATCGCTCTGGACCATTTTCCTTGAAGTCCTGAGGGCAAGGTGTTCAATGATAGCATTGATCCTCCCTTTACATTTGCAGATAACTACAGTGGGTCGGTGTTCAGTCAATTTATCTGCTCAGGAGGAATTAGTGACATGGAATGCTTTTAGCTAAGACTGGCATACAGCAGTCTTTCATTTATTATTATTAATATCTGAGGATTTTAATCAAGGGAGAGATTTAAATTTAAAGATAAATGTGATTGTAATAGCAAAGCTGTAAAGGACCAATGTATGCCTTGTGCAGAAGAATTTCATTCTGGTTCAATGAACTAGCCATTCATTTAAATACAGGCAAGTTGTTTAAATTAACCAAAAAGGCTGTAAGAGTGAGAGCATCTGGAAAGAGAATACCAGGTAGAGACAATGAAAAGGAAAGGCTTTCCTTTCCTCAACATCACCCTGGATTTGAAAAAGCCATCTATGTTACGCTTAACATTACAGACCCTTGCCTTTTTTCATACATGTCTAGTCCAGTTCAGGGACCCCAGGCCTTGCCCTCGCACACCCTTGTGCAGTCTAGAAATATTTGTGGTTTAGACAGAAGATCAAAGCTCTACATGGACTGGAAGCAGATTATTCTGCTTCATGTTTGTAGTTGTACATATAGTGAACTGAGTATTTCCAGCCTTGAGAATAGATTATTCTTTAGCAAGGCCTGGTTTAAGTTCCAAGAGACATATGTTTCTAGTAGGAGAACCTTGTGGTCAAGTTTGGCTGAAAGAAGTCTTTGCACTTCAGGAATGTTGAAATCCGGATTTTTCTCTTATGTGAAATAGTGCTTTGCTAATCGTATCCCTTTTCCACATTTGTTCGTTTTTGTTAGGTAATATGCCATACTTTGGAAGTCTTAAGAAAATTATGGGAAAGCAGCAATACTTTCATTCAGAGGTGGTAAAACTTCAAATCAAATACTGTGAATGCTTATTTTAACCCTAATATATTATGTTGCTTCCAGCTGAAATTATGAGCCAGATTTACATCTGACAACAAATATAGTTAATAATTAAAGTTGTGAACATATGCAAACTCTATACAGCCCTCCACTAACTTTGACACTAGATAACACATCAGTTAATATGAATAACTATGCTAACCTGTGTGTGCATCTCTCTTTTTGGTTTGAATTTTAAGCTTAACATGCATAAGAGATAAATTCATTGCTTACCTTTCAAAACCAATCTGTCGTAACGTTTTCTCCCATGTGGAACCTATAAAAAAAAACACCGAATAAAGATCCTCTAATTTTTAGTTTCTCTATTTCTTTCTCTTTGCTAGATTCTGTATTTTATTTTGTTTTTTCCACCCAACTGAAAACACTTTTAAATAGCATCAGCTCATAATGGAGACCTGCCAGAACAGACTATGATTGCACGACATGGACTGCTTTAAGCAACTGGTCACTGCCAGAATTGTCTTTGAATTCAGATATGGCATGCTCACTACAATATGACCTTCCAACTACTCCTGGAATTGCTGAATCATCCTATTCACACACTATGCTCTTGAAACATCTTTTAAATATTCCTTTAGAGTCTTCTCAAACGTTAAGCAGAACCTTTGGAAATTCCAGCATATTTTTTTTTAAAAAATAATTAACGTTGTGAAAAGGTTTCCTATGATCTTGCAAACATCTCATACTGACACCTCTAAAACTTGTTTATAAGTCAACGACTCAATCCCGTAAGCATTACACACAAGAGTTAAATCTAAGCATGTGAGCAGTCCAACTAACTTCATAGCATTGACTCCTGTTGGACTGTTCATGACAATTGTGCAAGATTGAGACCCATGTATTTAAAAGAATCAATCCCATATCTAAATTTCAAAATTTGATTTGACCAATATTTTTATACTCTGTATCTGTAAGAGACACAGGACCTGAAATAATATTGCTTTACTGCTACAATGACAATTATCCAAACGAGGAAACAAAAATTAACTAAAATTCTGTCACCAGACATTTGCCATCGCACATGACTCCCCATCAATTATATTTAGTAGAATAGAACAATCAAAATGAAAAAGCTATATTGGATTTTGCTCTATTGAGAATAGAAATGTGGGAAAAAAGAAATGGTCAGATTGAAACAGCTAGATTTGGAGATCTCATCTTGAAATCCAAATCTGAATTTTGCAGGGCAGACCCATCCATGTCTTATGAAAAAATTAAGACTATCTTTCCACTAGCAGATCAAACTCATGCCTGATGAATGTGTTTGGAGCATATGATGACATTTTGTGGTCAGTGTGAAAAAATCCCAATACATATATTCATTAGTCAGATCCCTTCTACTCTGTCAAAGGGAGTTCTCCAAAACCAAGAAAGTATCAACTATCTGTTCTGCTTGCAATTGATGTACAAATGACTTTTCCGGGAGCTGTTGGGTTCTCAGCACTTCTGAAAAATCAGGCCACTTATTTTGGATCCTAACTTAATGATACGTATTGGGGGGCACATTGCTAAACTATGCAACATGCTCCAGTAAAGAAGTGGTTAACTCCTAAAATGATCTGTTTCACCATTTGTGTTATAAAATACCACTATGCCTTTTTTGTTTTCCAAATTAGAAATGACACCCATTAAATATAATCTAGTAAAAAAATGAAGTTTGCTTTGTAAAGACATGATGTTTTGTAGGGCTCCTTCTTCCACTCCTAAACAGAGAGCAATATAAGTTAGGGCCCTAGGGCCCGCTGAACAAATTTAAATATTTAATCTCCTGTTTTAAAAATCATCCTTGCAAAATAAACAAACAAACAAAATTTATATTCCTGAAATCAATAAATGTTTGACAATTAATTTCACGTTAAAAGTATTTTGGTTTATGCAGTGTGGTGCAGAGTTTGGTCACTAACACTCTATAAAGTTTCTAGAAATCCCATATTTTATTTATTTATATATATAAATAAAATAATGTATGTATATATAGAGAGGATCACTTCAACTCATCTGATGAAGTGGGACTTACCCATGTAAGCTCATAATTCTATACATATATATATTTTGTTTGGGTTGTCTACATAAAAATATTATTTCCAAATAACTTAGTCCGCGTCTACACAGCAGGCAGTTATTTTGAAATAATGTTGAAATACCATCAAGCTGGAAGACTTCTTACTCTGACTCCTGCAACCCTCATCGTGTGAAGAGTATAGGAAGTCAGAGGAAATAACAGAAGAAATAGGAGAAATAATAGGAAATATTTCTCTATTTTGAAATAAGTGCTGCATAGACACTCCCAATTATTTTGAAATAAGCTACGCAATTGACATAGCTCAATTTGCGTAGCCTATTTTGAATTAAGCCCTGTTGTATAGACGTACCCTTAGTCTCCAAGGTGCCACAGGACTACTCGTGTCTAACAGTCAAGAGAGAGGTGCACAAGATTCAAATGGAGATAGAAGATAAAGATATAGTGGTTTTTGTAATATAAATGTTCATTTCTGTTTGTCTCTCTAGGATGTACTGGAAGACTCTGATTTCTAGGATACTGCATTTTAACTCTTCTACGCATGCCACATTTGGTGACATCCAAAGGACTGCACAGACTTGGACAAGACAGATTGATGGGCTGAATGAATTACTAATCCATACCTATATTCTAGCGTGACCACACTATTGAATTTGATCTCTGATCCATGATTACATATCTAATGGAATCTGATCACGTTGGCTCCCTGTTCTGCTTTGTGGTGGTGCTGTTATGAGTATTGTATGGGAATCTATCTGCTTTGCATGAACATGCAAGATCCATTGACACTTTCTATAAGAGAAGGAGTTATCTTTGGTGTCTTTGGTCAATATTTCCATTCCCTCCACTGTTGAGCCATGTGCTGTGCACTGCTTGTGTGTTCACTTTCACCCCAGCTGCAATTGTACTATGTGTCACGTGCACAGCCACATTCTAGAGAGGGAGAGACTAGGCAACTGAGCTCCCATTGATTTGAAATCCTCCTGTGGCTGCAGCTGCTTAGTAAAATGCTCTTTGAACTGCATGCTACTCCTCTAGAACAAACACTGCCAAGACTGAAACTACCATTTTGCATTTTTTTAAAATGTATGTATATCTTTATGGAGTCCAATTTTCTAATGTTTATGACCTCAGACACTGTGTTTAAGAGTTGCATATTTCTTTCTCACTTGTGGAAACCTTTAAACGGCACTAATAGCCAAGAGTAAACACCTTGAGGTAGCAGTAACAGCTAACTGAAGAATGAGGCTATTAATGCAGAAAAATAACAATTTGATTTAAACTTGCCCTAAATGCTTCCAGAGCATTAAACAGAATATAAGTCATGTAACTCCCATTAAAACCAACTGAACAGTTTTGTGAATTAAGCTGATTCTGCTCCCACAGTCAGCAGGAATTTGAATATCATCTTCAATGGGAATTGAGGCAAGTCCTAAATCCCTAGCTTAGTTGTGGGCACATTCAGCCCTAAAGTTTCTTTCAATCAATCAATCAATCAACCTTCCTTCCTTCTTCACTACTTAATATCAGAAAGAAACACTAAAATTGTTGTACTTAATTTGGTACTCCTATAATTAGACTTTAGTTTCTGGTACTTGCTCCAGATTGCCTGACAAGAAATAATTCCCATCTGTTTCAATGATTCTGGTTAACATTAACTACACTAGCAATAAAGCTCTTTCAAAAGCAAAAGAATTACTGCTTGCATTTAACAGGAAGAATGGTGAAATGCACACAATGCTTAGTGAGCCAATATTATAGGAAAATAAGGTGAATTGAACCTAGCGAAGATAAAATGAAAAACTTGCTTTTCATTTCTTTGTCACCTGTGAGAGCCCAGATTTGTTTGTTTTAGGTTTTGTTGTTATTACTACCTTCTTACTGTGAATTGAGGCAGCCAAGCAGGAAGAGAATCCACTGCTAGATAATTGACTCATGATGCCTAGGTCCTGTAGTGCAATATTAGACATGCGTAGGTATATATTAGACAGATGCAACGTAACTGTTTGAGGCCAGATTGTGCCAATACAATACAAGTCTGCAGCTTCCAGAGGGCAGTCTGGGGTCCATTGTGAAAGCCCAGAAAGGAAGCACACTTATTTCATCATGCCTTTAGAAGAGGGTACTATGTGGCCTATGATGGCCTCATCTCCTCCTCCTCCCTTGGAAGTGGATCACACTAAGAAAATGCAATAACAGCAACTGTGCCTTGCCCTGTTTGGAGGGCTTAAGGTGAGAGAACGCTTCTGGTAGCCTCTCACGCAAGTCCCAAGCACTTTTTGGCACTAAACTAACTCTCCACAGCAAACAGGGGTTAAAATAGATCACAGAAGAGGAGAGGAGAATACAAATGAAGGCCAAATCCAAAGACAGCTTGCCTCTTTTGATATGGAATCCTCAGCAAAGAGTCCACCAGTTTGTATGAAATCAATCAGAAATTAAGGCTTTATCATTGCATCCAGCTACACAATATCTGCACACATACTACAGATATCACGTCAACCCAGAGAAAATAGAATAGTGCAATTCTGTGCTTTGAAATCATTAAGTGACAAAATGTCCAAGATGTCATTTGTATAGATTATTCCAGTATAAAATATACTAAGCTTGTCTCCTCCTTAAAGCAATCGAATAAGGAGAAATAGTACTAAAGGAACTGGCAATGTTTGGTACCTTGGCATACCCCCGTGAACCTCATGATCTCATCCTGAGAGAAAATAAATTACTTGTGTATGCTCTCTTTGCTTGTGAAAAAAATTAACAAAAATTATAATTTTATTAATGAACAACCCTTAAAGAGAGACACAGGGAACTCCTACAAAGACTAAATCCTATTCATACATTAGGATAATTATCAATTTGATAGTTTTATTCCAACTTCTACTGCCATTCAGGCCCTTGAACGGTGGAGAAGGGAAAGAGAAAGGGGGCAACTGCCCCAGGACCTGGCAATTCAGAAAGGCCAGTGGCTTCCAGCTGCTGATACTTTAAATAGGGTCCTATAAATTGACACTGGAGCACTGTGTGGCACACTCCAGGGAGTGCTGAAGGCTGGGAGAGGACACGCCACGGTCTTGGCAATCCTCTACCTGTTCCTTCCAGGAGTGCAGAGCTGGGTTTCCCCCCCTGAGTTCCACCCCATCTTGTACAGGAACTCAGGGTGTATCTAGACTACATCTCTCTGTCAGCAGAGGGATGTAAATGGGGGTTTACGGGATCTTTCAAAAAAGTGCCCCATTTTCGAAAGAACCGCATCTAGACTGCGGTTTCAATTTCGAAATAGCGAAATTAGGTGATTATGCAAATGAAGCACAGGATATTTAAATCTCCGCTTCATTTGCACTTTCAAAAGTGCTTCATTTTCATCCCTCTGCCGACAGAGGGATATAGTCTAGACATACCATCAATGAGGCTGCTGTCTCCCCTGCTGCCATTTCTCAACTCCATCTGCCAAATAAGATGGCAGAGGGGACCAGGAAGTACATGAATTGTAGCTGGGCTACAATTCTCCATGGAACTTTGAAGCATCTGTAGCCTAAGTCAGACAATTATATGGGTCCATAGTGCCCATGCTCGACCAATATCCAGACACATGGACTTGGCTCCACCCATGTTTGGCCTTACATTTTCAGAACTGTCCTGTCCAGAGGATGGATTGGAACATTCTCCCTGTGCTCTAGTGCTACACTCCAGGGGGATCAGAGTCAACAGTATCCTGAGGGATAGGCAGAGAGGCTGGAGCTGGAAGCAGAGTGTGACCTGGCCCTAGCACATCCTGCGCTGCCCCACCAGCTCTGGGACAGAAGCTGGAAAGAGGCTGGGATTTGATGGAAAGGGTGGAAAGCAGATGGAGATGGGGTGGAACAGGGGTTCAAAGAGGTGGGGCGGGAGCTTGGGGGAAGAAGTGGAGTGAGGAAATGGCCTGGGGGGGAAGCAGGGTGTCCCAAACCCCTCACCCTTCTAGGGACAGCCCTGGCAGGGCAGAGGAGCAGGAAGCACTCAGGGCAATGGGGGATGCTGGTGGGCCGAACCATCCCTGGTGGTATGGAGGGCCCAGGACAGCCACCCCCTCCTCCACTCCAAGTCCCACCCCCCACTCTGCTTCTTCCTCTAAAACCCCATCCCTACCTGGCCTCTTTCCAGCTTCTGCCCCTTTCCCTGAGAAACTCTGGGAGCCAGTGTGGCAGGGCAGGGCAGGCTGGGGTTGCTTGTTTGCTGCTGGCACCAGGCAACCCGCTAATCTCCCAGGTTGCCCTGGAACTCCCTGTCTCCCTGATGTGCGAGGCCCCTCACAGCACAGGACCCAGGGCAGTTGCCCTGTCCATCCTATGTTTGGAATGGCACTTGGACTCTCTCTAGGTTCCGCCAAAAATCATACTAACCTGGCGCCCATGCCTGTGGCTATGAGTGAGAGATCACAGTGCACTAGATGAGTAGATTAAAAAAAAATCTAGTCTGAAAACTTGTTCAGGTAAGGACTCATCTGCGTCCATTGTAGTCAAAGGTAGCATGTCTCCTTAGCCATATACATACAGTTATTTCACTCGATGTTGGAAGATTATAATTTTCCTAAAAATGCAAAACTAGGACATACATTATGTTTTCTCAACAATTGTATCCTTTGGCAAAATGGAAAGTGATTTCTTACAAAATGTACTGTATTATTTTTAAATTACCTTTTGAAGAAAGTGGCTATAAGAAGATAGCTATTGACTCCCACATGAACTGGCCTGGACTCACAGGCCTCACATAAGAATATAATAATCAGAATTCAAACAAAACCACGATGATTTTTTTTTTGGCTTCATGATCAAAATCTTGTTTTTGCTGTCCCTCATGATCTATGAAGTCAGATCTGTTAGCCTTCTGGAGTTTTTTAGCCAGCTGGAAAGCATAGTCCTTCTCAGACATGTATCCTTTTGCTGGCTGTGTCAAAGCAAGGCTTACGGTAAACCTTCCTTAAATCAACATCTGTCACAGGACAATACTTCATTTAGGAAACCACACAATGTATGCCAAGAGCGTCTCTCTCGAGCTATCTCTGTTGTGTGGTTTACTCCTAGCTTTATGCAACTGGGGAACGGATCTTCCAATGAAGTACTCTGGGAAGATTCTTTAGAGGCTCTGTTTACTTTCCTGTATAAATCCCATCTTTCTTACCCAAATAATCACACTACCTGAATCTGCCTGGTAGCTGATGATGGGGTACACCCCCCTGTTCAAAAAACAGAGAATATGGGTCTATGGTCTCTTCCTTCGGCTTTTGCTATTTCGGTATTATACTGTAATCATCACTGTGGTACCTGACCATCTTGTAGACTCATCCCCAACTCACTTCCCATGACATTTCCAGCTGAATAAAATGTGCACAATTCAGCCCTGGATTAGAGAATGTCATGGGAAAACATTCTGTGCATTTATTCCTGTGCCTTAACTATCTATAAAATTGTTGTCATGAGCTATATAAAGATTGCTTTCTCGTTAAAAGGAATGATGACTCATTCCATATTAACTGGGGGTGGATCAAAAAGACTTTTTTTCAAAAAGATTTTAATGAGCAAGACCTGATACTCATAAATAGGGCAGGCCATATTAATGTATTGCAAATAGCTATATTGCCAAGGCTTGTTCTGGGCGTGCATGTGATGTTAGTATGTATTTGGCTAATATGACAGACCGAAAATATCCCAGATAAACCTGAATGAAATTTAATCTTATTGAATTCAGTTTTTGGAGTTCTTGTATTAAAAATTCAAATATTTATGTATGCTTCTGGGATGGTGTGCAACTGCAAAAGATTTTTTGGAACAATACATGTCAAGTGGATTTCCTAGAAAGTACTTGGAAGGAGGAAAATTCTCACCTCCGGTGTCAGTCTTTGAAGCTACATCTTAGGGCAAGCTACATAGTCTGCTGATTAGCTACTCCTGGAAACTCCAGACCGAAGACCTCTAAGAACTAACCACGTTCTGAGTGTGCTTGTTCTGAGCTGAAACTATGAAGAACTTGTGACCACAAAGGAAGCTCCAGTGGGTGGGGATTTGAAGGACTGTTCTTGACAAAATCCATATTAGGGTTGGCATAAACACTAATCAGCTTATTAGCATGAGTATAGTTATTTTATTGTTTTAACATGTTTTCTTTGTAGGTTTTTTTTTTAACTTAAGTAAGTTTTGGCTGCAAAAATCGTTTGGCTACCCTGTCACCTGCATCATGTTCACCCTTCCTCTTTGATGGCTCCCCATGGGGGATATGATGCTTATCTTCACTTTCCAGGTGCTTGATACTCAATACTCCCCTACATCTTGACTCTTATTCATTATCATATGTTGATGCTGACCCCCTAATCAGCCTGTGGTGACAGTCTCCCCTCCCACATACTAAATTTTCCAATACCTTTTGCTGTCTCCCATGCACCTCTCCCTCCTCTCTCCACCATGCTCTGTAAATAGCTGCCAAGTTACATCACTATCTTCCTTAAAACTTTCCTCAAAACTTTCCTCTGCTGCAAAAAAATTAACAGGTAGGCTGTTGGCATGCTAAGACTACTGCCTATGATGCTGACCAACACTGTCTCACTGTTTCCTTCTTGTCACCTATCAGTTTATCTGCATCCATTTGTTGACTCTTGCATTCTACTTAGACCGTCAGCTGTATGGAACAGGAACCATCTTAGTTCTATGTATGTTTGGTCCATGACTAGGGTGCCCCTATGCTAGAATCATACAAATCCTCCTCCTTCTCACTTGCAGTACATCTACACTGCACACTTATTTCGAAATAAGCTATTCTGAAATAGCTTATTTTGAAATAGCACGTCTACACTGCAGGGAAGCCTCAAAATTAGTCCAAGGCAGGCTTCCCTAATGTGGACGTGCCACCTTGATTTAGAGCCCCAGGAGGCACTGGGGAGTAATTAGCTAGAATGGCCCTGGGGAGGAGCTATTTCAAAATAGCAGCAGTGGAGCATCCATACTACTGCTATTCTGAAGTAGCTATTTTGGAATAGGTGTTATTCCTCATGGAATGATATTTACAGAAGTCGGAATAAGCCATCGGTTATTTTGAATTTATTTCAAATTAACAGAATTTCTGTGTAGACACTCACATTGCTATTTCAGAATAACGGCCGTAATTCCAAAATAACACTGCTGTGTAGATGAGCCTTTAGCTTCATCAGGAGTTCTGGATGCTTAAGGAATTCATGATCCAGTCCTAGAAATAAATGGAAGACCTTAATGGTAGTGATTATAACAAATCTATGAGTTGCCACCACCACACACAAAAAGAACTCTCACTGGATCAACAATATGTCCATATTCTCTTTTGATCTTTCCAGACTAGGAATAGACTATGAAAAAGAGAGATTTTTTTAAGGTGAAGAGCCAATTTGAGATAGTTAAAACAACCTGCGTAATGTCTAGTATACACTTAGTCTTAGCTGGGCACATTGCACAAGGTAGGGACAATCAAAATAGAGGCATCGCTTTGTTTATATACACTTTTGCACTGGTTTAAATAAATGTGGGACTTTAAATCAAATTCCTGTAAGGACACACTTAAAAATTGATTTAAACCTGACTTTTATCATGATATTACTGGTAGCTTAGGTACAAGTGTTCATAGAATCGTAGAAATGTAGGATTAGAAGGGATCTCAACAGCTCATCTAACCCAGTCCCCTGAAGTGCGGCAGGCCTAAGTATTATAATGATTTTTGTTGCTCTCCTTTGAACTCCCTCCAGTTTGCGAACAACTTTCCTGAACTATGATGGACACAACACTCCAGTTGAAGTCTTATCAATGATCAGCAGAATGGAAGAATTATTTTTCTTGTCTTGCTTATAGCACATGCTACTACATCCAAGACTTATGTTCACGTTTTTTGCAACAGTGTTAAATTTTTTACTCCTATTCCGTCTGTCATCCCAGACTACTGCAGAAAAGGATAATTCCAGATCCTTTTCTGCAATACTCCCTCCTAGGCAGTCATTTTATAATTACGCAATTAATTATTTGTTTGTAAATGTTGCATTTCTCCTTATTGCATCTCCTTGGTATTTCTACTTATTTTAACCTCATCCTATTTATTTCAGACTATTTATCTTCTACTGCAGTGGTTTTCAACCTTTTCGAGCATATGGACGCCTTTTCAATCTATTCAAATTTCACGGATTCTCCCCTCCCCCCCACACACCTGGGGGAGGGGGAAAAAGTAAAGGAAAAGTAAGTGGTGGGCCTGATACTTATTTTTAAACTTTCCAAGACCGCCACCCCCCCCCCCCCCCCGCAGTACCATCACAGTTCACCAGGGGTCCGCAGGCCACAGGTTGTGTCCCTCTGTTCTAGCGCCTTACAAATTAGTTGTTTGTTTGCTCCATTATCTTTCAGGATAACTAAGTTAGGCTGGTGATAGAAAGCTTTCGTGGTCTGGCCCATGAAAGCTCATCACCTAATAAACCATCTTGTTAGTCTTTAAAGTGTTACATAGTCCTGTTTTTTGTTTAAGTTAGGCTGGGTGATCTATAATTCCCTAGGTTGTCCTTATTCCTCTTTTTTAGAGCTAGGTACTTTTTCAGGTCTCTGGGAATCTTCCAGCTCCATGACTTCTCAAAGATAATCATTAATGGCTCCGACATCTCTTAAGCCAGTTCCTTATGTATTCTAGGATGTATTTTGTCAGGCCCTTCCAATCTGTAGACACTTATCTCGTCTAAGTAGTTCTGAACTTGCCCTTTTTTGCTATTTCATCTTCAGATTCTACACCACTTACACTGCTGTTCATTATGTTATTTTCTAATCACTGCTAAGTTTTTTGCTTTGAATGTATTTGTAAAATGTTTTCTTTTTATCATTTTTGTCCCCTACAAGCTTAATATCTTTTTTTTGCTTTGGCTTTTCTAATTTTCTCCCTACATGCTTGAAACACTGGGGCAGTTCCAGAAGACTGGAAAAAAGCTAATGCCATGCCAATATTTTTAAAAGGTAAATATGACAACATGAGTAATTATAGGCCTGTCAGCCTGACATTGATTCCAGGCAAGATAATGCAGTGGCTAATAACAAGACTCGATTAATAAAGAATTAAGGGAATGTAATATAAACAATGCCAATCAAAAGAAGCTTATGGAAATAAATCTGTTTAACATCTTTCTATGACTGATAAATGTGATTGATAAGGGCAAAAGATCTAATAGATTTCTGCGAGGCATGGTGCAATGCATTTTGACAAAAATTGAATGATACAAAATTAACATGGCATACATTAAGTAGATCAAAAGGTGGCTAACTGATGGGTTTCAAAATGCAATTGTAAACGGGGAATTGCCATCGAGAAGGTATGTTTATAGTGAGGTCCTGCAGACATCCTTGGGTCTATTTAACATTTTTATCAATGATCTGAAAGAAAACATAAAACTGATAAAGTCTGCAGATGACACTAAAATTGGGGAAAGGTAAATAATGAAGAGAATGGGGGACTCTAGCCTGGGAAGCACAGATTCTTCAAAAAGAAAAAGATTTGGGAGTCATGGTGGATAATCATCTCAGGTTCCCATACACCACTATGGCCAATCCCTGGATACACAAACAGGAAGATTCAAATAGGAGCAGGAAGGTTATAATACTATGTTTGACAGTGGTGCAATCACTGCTGAAATGCTAGGTCCAGTTCTAGTGGCCACAAAATTCAATAAGAATGCAAAAAGTTGGAGAAGGCTCAGACATGAGCCATAAGTATGGCTGAAGGATTAGACTCAAGGAACTCAATCTATTACCTGAAAAAAGAGAACGTTAAGAGGCAACTTGATTAGACACAATACCTACATGGAGCACAAATATTTAATAATCCATCTAGTGGTCAAAGGTGTAATATGATCCAGGGGCTGGGAGTTAAAGCTAGACAAATTCAGATTAGGAAAAAAAAAGGTGTAAATATTTCAGTCAAGGTAATTAACCATAGGTACGATTTACCAATGATCTGAGTGGATGCTTTAACACAGACAATTTTTAAATCAAGATTGGATGTTTTTCTAAAAGGTGTGCTCTAGGAATTATTTTGCAAATGTCCTATGGCCTATATAATCTAGGAGGTCCTATGGCCTATATATAATATATATGGCCACAATAGTTTCTAATGGCCTTGGAATCTATATCCATGTGCCTTAAGCCCATTTCTCATCAAATTAAACTACATGAAGTGGCTACATAAAGGGCTCGATCCTACCTGATGAGCAGCTGGACTCCCACTGAAGTCAACAGAAATTGAGATGCGTAGCCCCTTGCAAGACTGAGTCCCAAGTGCCCAAACAAGGGTTTCTGGGTCTGATTCAAAGCCCTCTTATTTAATGGCAAGAGTCCCATTTCATTGAATGGGTTTTGGATCCAGTGTCATAACAACATAGTTGGTTTAAATGAAACAAACAAACAAACCCTCATCTATAATGATGATGGCAAGAAAAACGAAATGTATTTTCTATTATTAAAGTAACCATAGTTAGCAGCAGCAGCATCGTGGCATTGATATGAGGCAGTCTCAGGCCAAGGTCAGGACTCCCTTTTACTATGTACTATAGAAGAACAAAAAGATAGTCTGAGTCCCAAAGATCAGTAGCATAAATGGATATGTTAGCGTAAAACGTTGTATTTTCCAGCTCTATTGTGTGTAATTTGTGGAAGGGAAGGGAAGCCAGTGGGGACAGAGCAAGAGAGAGCAATCAAAATTAATACAAAGTTACAGGAGGAGGAATTTATTCTATGCATGTGTTTGAAATGCAGGAATATCTGTTCATGTATATTTTATTTTTAACATGATCCATAAATATGTTAATTTTAGAATCATATTTCCTCCTAGAAAACAGAGAGGATTTAATAATTAAATATGATAGGAAAGAGGCTTGTGGAGAGAAAGACTTGAAAAAACAAAAGTTATGGGCAAGCATTTTCTGCACTGCTTCTATGTTACATGTGTATAAAATTACATCTATCTATGTTACATGTGTATAAAGTAAAAAAAAAGGGAGTCCTGACTTATTCAGTGCTAATTGTAAGTAGCTGAATTTTAACCAGACAGCATAAAGTTGTGCTTTAATCAGCTAGTTTACAGTTTTCCATAACAATAACTTGTTTTGGTTTTGTACCACAGGAAAACCAAACTTCATAAGGCCACAAGGAGTCCTGTGGCACCTTATAGACTAACAGAAGTATTGGAGCATAAGCTTTCGTAGGCCAAGACCCACTACGTCAGATGCAGGTCTTGGTCCACGAAAACTTATGCTCCAATACATCTGTTAGTCTATAAGGTGCCACAGGAGTCCTTGTCGCTTTTGCAGATCCAGACTAATACGGCTACCCCTCTCATACTTCATAAGGCCAATTACCTCATACCTGGAGTAGAGAGAACACACATTTTGATTCCAACCTTAGAGTTTCTATGCAGGACAACAAAACTTCAAAACTCCCAGTAACTACAAAGGAGTGCAGGACCCTTTAGGAAATTGCTGACATTTTTGAAACTTGAGATACTTTATTACTGGGAAGATTCATACTAATCTACTAAGAGAGTTTAAAGGGAAACCCAGAGGAATTTCCATTGGTTTCAGTAAATACCTACATTTTCTTCGGCAAAGCATACCTCCACTTTTTCAGAGGCCCCCTCCCAACAAAACTGTTGCAGGAAAATAGGAAAAGCATTCTAAGGACACAGCGGCTGTGCATCCTGTGTGCAACATAGAGCCTTACAGGGACACCTGGCGCATGACTACAGAAGGAGCAAGTGTGGGAAGGACCAGAGTGTCCACTGGCATAAGGATCCTACCATTCTTTTACCATTCATACACAAGGGGGCATTAAAACCATAGGATTGCAAAGTTAGCCACAAAACAATACCTTGAAGGGATGAGATATTTCTACCCCCTCGGCCCCCACCTTCACACTCCATACACAGCCATTCAGCATCCATAACCAGCCATTCAGACTGGCCAGTGGGCTCAAGACAGTGTGCTCAGTTTTGCTTCACATCTACTGAAAAAGGCCATGTGAAAAATGGGTCTTCTGTGAATATAGTAGGTTGGCTTTGTCTGAGTCAAAATGACTTTGCTTTTCATAGTGAAAGCAAAAGAATGTGAAGGAAAATTGTAGTGGTTTTTGTTTTTTCATATATCTGAAGAAAACGTGACGTTTCTCCATTTTTGTTGGCAGAGGGACATTCTTCCCTATCCTTACCTCATCACTGAGTGCTAAGCATTTTAAAGGCAAAAGAAAAATAACTACAGAGTGCAATTTTATTGGCCTCCCTCCAAATTTCTAGTACTACCTTCTGCATAGTTTTATAGTAACACAATATACTGTAATGAATAATAATGTTGACTTAGTTTCCTACAGTGATGGATATATACACTATGCACTGCATAAAGAATATGCTTTTCAATCTTTCATTCTTTCTTGCCACCTAATCAGCGCAAACTTATGTGGAAATAAATTTCATCAAAAATATCAGCATAAAAATAGAGGGAAAACAGGGAAGGATGGCCTTCAGAGATGCAACAACATGCAAAAAGTGGGATAGGATGAGAATTTAGAAGGTCTGCAGGTAGCCTGAGGGAAACACTAACAGGAGAGAAAAGCACAGATTCCATGGCTGAATCTATCACTGTTATAATGTTTTAATTACGTACAATCATTCCTTGTGTTTTTTGTATATAGAAAGGTTTTTAAAAAATAAGATAGAAAGAACAATGAGCACTAATAACTTCTGTTACTTGAACTTTCATCACAAACTGTCTTAAAAAAAATCAGACTTACATATTCTATTCTGAACAGAGCAGTGCTGTGACAGAGGGTATGTGGATCTGACTAATTCAGATTTCTTCATGAAAGAAAAATAGCTTAAAGGAAATTACCAAGAGGCATGACAAACTAGATACAGCCAGCCAGAAACAACTAGCACAATGCTAATAGGCAAACCCAACTACCCAAGAGAGAGAACTGTTTTCAAGAGATGTATTTTTTTCCTGTAAATACGCTGAAAGTGCCACATGTAGTTTAGCTGATGAGATGTGTAACTCTAGATTTGTTGAACAGTTTACTTTAATTCTATTTTTAGGCTAATATTACTGTTTGTGTGAAATTATTCATACATTCCCAGCCCTGAAACCTCTAAGAGGAAGTACTGAATGATCAAGCGTTTTCTGGAACCTACAGCTACCCAATTTCAGACCAAAGACACAGATAGATGTGACCTATGCCTAATAGTGTTGCTGTTGGATATCTGTGGACAAACACAAGAGGAGCAGATGATATTTAGAGGGAATGCCAATCATAAGCTTATCATATGTAAAGTACAGCATCGTTTTAGGAGTGCTGCATAGTATAAACTAAATTAATTCCCCAGGAGTTACTACTTGAAAAAAGAAAGGAGGGGAACTTGCATAAGTTAAGGCTGATGACACCAGGAGCCAACATAAGGCACTGGGGGGGGGGTTTGCTATCAAGAATGGCCACTCCTTTACTTATGGGTCACTCATTCTCAACCCAGGGAGACTGATCACCATGAGGGACTTCCATAGAATTGGAGACAGAAAGCACAGTGTTGTCAAGGGTGACTTATTGTACGCAAAAGGATGCCTGCACTGCACCTACACACAACTCCAATTACTTGAATGGACAGGTATCTACCCACAAACAAAAAGTTGCAGGACCAAGGCCTGGATGAGTACTACTCACTTGGCTGTGCACTCATCCCCGACAAAACAAGAGACTGACACTGAGTAGAGTGGCCAACTTTTTATGAGCATAAAACCAAACATCCCCCTGCCCTGCTCCTCCTCTGAGGTTCTGCCCCTCCTCTAACACATTGCCCCCTGCTCACTTCATCCCTCGTCTGTCACTCTTACTCAGTGACTCATTTTCACTGGGTTGTCTCAGTGATTTGGGGTGCAGGAGGGGATGAGGACTCTGGCTGGTGGTGCAGGCTCTGGCGTGAGGTCAGGAATGAGGATCGCAGAGTGCTCTGGGCTGACGCAATGGGTTGGGATGTGGTAAGGGCTCCAGCTGAGGGTGCAGGAGGGCACTTTGAGTGGGGGAGGGCATGGGGTTTGGAGTATGGGAGGGAGCTCCAGACTGTAGCAGGGGTTTAAGGGTATGGGTTCTGGAGTGGGTCCAGAAATAAGTTCAGGGTGTGGGAGGGGGGTCTGAGCTGAGGCAGTGGGTTGGGATGTGGGAGAGGGCATGGGATCTGGGCTGGGGGTGCAGGTTCTGAGGTACAGCTATGAATGATGGGTTTTGTATGCACAAAGAGGCTCCAGATTAGGGGGGTGGTGCTGAGGGATTTGGAGTATAGGAGGGGGCTCTGAGCTGAGGCAGAGGGTTGAGATGTAGGAGTGGGTTATGAGTGCAAGTTCTGGGGTGGTGCCATTAATGAGGAGTTTAGGGTTGAGCAGGGGGCTCCAGGCTGGGACTTGGAGGTGCGGGGGAGACAAGGGCTCTGGCGGGTAGTGTGGGCCTCGGGATGAAGGGTTTGGGGTGCAGGAGAATGCTCCAGGCTGGGGCAGAGAGTTTGGAGTGCAGAAGGAGGATAAGGACTGGGGCAGGGATTTGGAGCATAGGTGGTAAGGGGAGCAGGCTCTGGGGGACACCAATGTTAGGTGGCTCTCAGAAGCAACATGTCTCCCCTCCAGCAGCTATGAAAAGGCACAGCCAGGGAGCTATGCTCAATGACTTATCGACACGCACTGCCCCTCATCTCCCATTGGTCATGGTTACCAGCCAATTGGAGCTGCAGAACTAGCACTTGGGGTGAGGCAGCCCATTAGTGCTGGAGATGAGACATGCTGCCACTTCTGGGAGCCGCAGGGAGCCTGCTTTAACCCTGCTACAGCGCTAACTGGACTTATAACTGCCAAGTCAGCAGTGCTGACTGGAGCCACGAGGGTCCCTTTTTGACTGAGTATTGAAAACCAGATGCCTACCTGCCTACCCTACCCATAATGGAAGTGCCATTTCAGAATTCAGGGGAAAGAAACTCTTCTCCATTTGTCACTCACCTTCCCGTGTATGAGAGTCACTTCTGGCCCAATACTTGCAATTGTTCCCACTCTGAAGCAGGCTTATCCTCCAGATATGAATACCTTGGCCTTCCATTAAAGCTCCTATTGACATGAATGGGACTTTCATCTAAAACAAAGCCTGGATAAGGTTTGCACCCATTGTGTTGGCAGATCATTTACCAATGTTTAACATCTTTAAATTAGAAAGCCATAAGTAAAAGTACAAATTGACAAGAAGATTCTAATTAGATATAACTAGATATTCCTAGTATTAACACATTTAAAAGTGTCTGGGATTCTTACTTTGTGAGATTCAATTATACTATCTGTCCTACAGTTATTTGCTTAATCAAGGGAATAATATTCTTCTCGCTTTAGTAACCTGGTTAAAAGTACATATTTTTGTTTATGTCTTTAAGAAAATGTCTAAATCTGTCACCCCCTAGCAGGCTAATGGATGGTAAAAGTGCTTTCACCATCTTCTCATTATGGTCATTTATATTCCCCATAATGTGTTTTAGCTCAAATGCTTCTTCAGAGTATTTTAAAACATGATTATGAAAGCTAATGAGTTCCTGCATAATAGGGATGTGTATGCTGTACAATTTACAGGTAATTTCCCAGCACAACTCAAATTTGTTTCTAAACCAGGTGGATTACCCATTTATATGACATCTGATTGCCCACAGAAATTATAGCAAACTCAATGGAAGAGGAGACAAACAGTGCATTGTCTTTCCTTTGCATTTTTAGTTTCTTTCAGAGATTTGGGAGTAAGTGCAGTATTGCTTCAAAAACGATGCAATCTGGCTTCCTTTCCAATTGTGAATGAATCTTAAAAACTGGAAGGCCTTACAATGGGATTAATACAAAGAATAGTGATTCATAGATATAATCAGTAGCACTTGTGAGTATAGTTTATAAAGTTTTTCTGAATATGTTTGAAGATACACTGGGAATAGTCTAGTTTACTCAAAATGAGATATCCCAGATGGGAAAAAGAAGACAACAAGGAAGCCTGAGTTTCAATAAGAAGGAATTTCATATACTTTATATCCTGTTCCAAACTTCTTTTATAACTGCTGTAGTTTTATAATACAAATACAATATACACAATGTCTTGGCAATATTTTCTGAAAGGAACATAGACTGTCACAATTTCTTCCCCATCTCACTGGTATATGTTAAACACATTTTGTGTGGTAAAGCATACTATTCACATGAGGGGACTTTATACCAGTGTGTGTCAATCATTTTTTTATAAAGTACCCCCTTTAAAAAAATTATAAATACCCCCTGTATCTACAGTTTTCAGAAATACAATTTTTTCCCTACCATTGCAACACATTTGTTTAAACAACTTAATTGTAGCCGGGCAGGCGATAAAATTTTTGGATATAAAAAGTACAAAAATAATAAAACGCTGTAAAAAACTTAAAACAAAATTTCAGTTTTCTCCAAATTTCAGTTGTGTTGATGTAGCCCCCCCAGACTTCTCTTGAGTATCTCTAAGGGTACTCGTACCACTGGCTGAGAAACACTGATCTATACCACTACATGCTGGAAGTGAAGGGACATGCATTCAGTAGAAGAGAGGAGCTAAGATGTATTTAAAATAAGCCATGTCTGCTTGAAAGTGTATGTCATACATGAAAACGTCAGCCTCTCTTAGAATCTCTAAAGGCCATATTTTTACACTTAATTTGGCAGTGTTTATGCTCTTTTCTATTTACCTCACTAGGATTTGACTTCCACTTTTTAAAAGATGTCTTTTTATCTCTCACTGCTTCTTTTACATGGTTAAGCCAAGCCACAGTGGCTCTTTTTTAGTTCTTCTACTATGCTTTTTAATTGGGGGTATACATTTAAGTTGGACCTCTATTATGGTGTCTTTGAAAAGTGTCCATGCAGCTTGCAGGGATTTTACTTTAGTCACTGTTCCTTTTAATTTCTGTTTAACTAACCTCATTTTTGCATAGTTTCCCTTTTTTAAATTAAATGCCACAGTGTTGGGCTGCTGAGGCGTTCTTCCCACCACAGGATATTACAGTCACTATTTCCAAGAGGTCCTGTTATAGTTACCTCGTGGACCAGATCCTACGCGCCACTTAGGATTAAATCAAGAATTGCCTATCCCTTTGTGGGTTCCTGTATGACTGCTCCAAGAAGCAGTCATTTAAGGTATCAAGAAATTTTGTCTCTGCATCTCGTCCTGAGGTGACATGTACCCAGGCAATATGGGGATAGTTGAAATCCCCCACTATTATTGAGTTCTTTATTTTGATAGCCTCTCTAATCTCCCTTAGCATTTCATAGTCACTATTACTGTCCTGGTCAGGTGGTCGACAATAGATCCCTGTTATATTCTTATTAGAGCAGGGAATTACTATCCATAGCAATTCTATGGAACATGTTGATTTATTTAAGATTTTTACTTCATTTGATTCTAAATTTTCTTTCACATATAATGCCACTCCCCCACCAGTGCGACCTGTTCTGTCCTTCCGATATATTTTGTACCCCGGAATGATTGTGTCCCATTGATTGTCCTCCCTCCACCACGTTTCTGTGATGCCTATTATATCAGTATCCTCCTTTAACACAAGGCACTCTAGTTCACCCATCTTATTTTTTTAAGACTTCTAGCATTTGTGTACAAGCACTTTCATAGAATCATAGAATCATAGAATAATAGGACTGGAAGGGACCTCGAGAGGTCATCGAGTCCAGCCCCCCGCCCTCAAGGCAGGATCAAGCTCCGTCTACACCATCCCTGACAGATGTCTATCTAACCTGTTCTTAAATATCTCCAGAGAGGGAGATTCCACCACCTCCCTTGGCAATTTATTCCAATATTTGACCACCCTGACAGTTAGGAATTTTTTCCTAATGTCCAATCTAAACCTCCCCTGCTGCACTTTAAGCCCATTACTCCTTGTCCTGTCCTCAGAAACCAAGAGGAACAAATTTTCGCCTTCCTCCTTGTGACACCCTTTTAGATATTTGAAAAACCGCTATCATGTCCCCCCTTAATCTTCTTTTTTCCAAACTAAACAAGCCCAGTTCATGAAGCCTGGCTTCATAGGTCATGTTCTCTAAACCTTTAATCATTCTTGTCGCTCTTCTCTGTACCCTTTCCAATTTCTCCACATCTTTCTTGAAATGTGGCGCCCAGAACTGGACACAGTACTCCAGCTGAGGCCTAACTAGTGCAGAATAGAGCGGCAGAATGACTTCACGAGTTTTGCTTACAACACACCTGTTGATACAACCTAGAATCATATTTGCTTTTTTTGCAACAGCATCACACTGTTGACTCATATTCAACTTGTGGTCCACTATGACCCCTAGATCCCTTTCCGCCATGCTCCTTCCTAGACTGTCGCTTCCCATCTTGTATGTATGGAACTGATTGTTCCTTCCTAAGTGGAGCACTCTGCATTTCTCCTTATTAAACCTCATCCTGTTTACCTCTGACCATTTCTCTAACTTGCTAAGGTCATTTTGAATTATGTCCCTATCCTCCAAAGAAGTTGCAACCCCACCCAGTTTGGTATCATCTGCAAACTTAATAAGAGTACTCTCTATCCCAATATCTACATCATTGATGAAGATATTGAATAGTACGGGTCCCAAAACAGACCCTTGAGGAACTCCACTTGTTATCCCTTTCCAGCAGGATTTAGAACCGTTAACAACAACTCTCTGACTACGGTTATCCAGCCAATTATGCACCCACCTTATCGTGGCCCTATCTAAGTTATATTTGCCTAGTTTATCAATAAGAATATCATGCGAGACCGTATCAAATGCCTTACTAAAGTCTAGGTATATGACATCCACCGCTTCTCCCTTATCCACAAGGCTCGTTATCTTTTCAAAGAAAGCTATCAGATTAGTTTGGCATGACTTGTTCTTCACAAACCCATGCTGGCTATTCCCTATCACTTTATTACTTTCCAAGTGTTTGCATACGATTTCCTTAATTACCTGCTCCATTATCTTCCCTGGGACAGACGTTAAACTGACCGGTCTGTAATTTCCTGGGTTGTTCTTATTCCCCTTTTTATAGATGGGCACAATATTTGCCCTTTTCCAGTCTTCTGGAATCTCCCCTGTCTGCCATGATTTTTCAAAGATCATAGCTAAAGGCTCAGATACCTCCTCTATCAGCTCCTTGAGTATCCTGGGATGCATTTCATCAGGACCTGGTGACTTGCTGACATCTAACTTTCCTAAGTGATTTTTAACTTGTTCTTTGTGTATCCTATCTTCTAAACTTACCCTCTCTCTGCTTGTATTCACTACGTTAGGCACACCTCCAGACTTCTCGGTGAAGACCGAAACAAAGAAGTCATTGAGCATCTCCGCCATTTCCAAGTTCCCTGTTACTGCTTCTCCCTCCTCGCTAAGCAGTGGGCCTACCCTGTCCTTGGTCTTCCTCTTGCTTTTAATGTATTTATAAAAGGTCTTCTTGTTTCCCTTTATGCCTGTAGCTAGTTTGATCTCATTTTGTGCCTTTGCCTTTCTAATCTTGCCCCTGCATTCCCGTGTTGCTTGCCTATATTCATCCTTTGTTAGTTGTCCTAGTTTCCATTTTTTATATGACTCCTTTTTTATTTTGAGATCATGCAAGATCTCCTTGTTAAGCCAAGCTGGTCTTTTGCCATATTTTCTATCTTTCCTACACAGCGGAATTGTTTGCTTTTGGGCCCTTAACAACGTCCCTTTGAAATACTTCCAACTCTCCTCAGTTGTTTTTCCCTTCAGTCTTGCTTCCCATGGGACCTTACCTACAAGTTCTCTGAGCTTATCAAAATCTGCCTTCCTGAAATCCATAACCTCAATTGTGGTGGTCTCCCTTCTACCTTTCCTTAAGATCATGAACTCTATTATTTCGTGATCACTGTCCCCTATACTGTCTTCCACTTTCAAGTTCTCAACTAGTTCCTCCCTATTTGTTAAAACCAAATCCAGAACAGCTTCTCCTCTGGTAGCTTTTTCAACCTTCTGAAACAGAAAGTTGTCTCCAATGCAGTCCAGAAACTTATTGGATAGCCTGTGCCTCGCTGTGTTAGTTTCCCAACATATGTCTGGATAGTTGAAGTCCCCCATCACCACCAAATCTTGGGCTTTGGATAGTTTTGTTAATTGTTTAAAAAAGGCCTCATCCACCTCTTCCACCTGGCTAGGTGGCCTGTAGTAGACTCCTAGCATGATATCACCCTCGTTTTTTACCCCTTTTAGCTTAACCCAGAGACTCTCTACACAGCTATCTCCTACGTTCATCTCCACTTCAGTCCAAGTGTGTACATTTTTAATATACAAGGCAACCCCTCCTCCCTTTTTTCCCTGTCTGTCCTTCCTGAGCAAGCCGTACCCTTCCATACCAATATTCCAATCATGCGTCCCATCCCACCAGGTTTCTGTAATACCAATGATATCATAGTGACTTTAAAAACTTGTCACTTGTTTATTTGTCTGCCCTTTTCGGATGGGTCAGATTATTTTTTATGTGAATGTTTTTCGTCTTATCTGGCCCATACTTTATCCTCTTCCATCCTCTCCTGCTGACTAAAACCTAGAGAATCTCTATCCTCCAAGAGACATCTCTGTCCTGTCCACGTGCTCCTCTGCACCAATCAGCTTTCCCCCACCTCAGTTTAAAAACTGCTCTGTGACCTTTTTAATGTTAAGTCACTGTTTCATAAGATTGCTGTCCCTCTTCCTCCTGGAAACTACCCACAATATGGTAAGCCAGTTCAGGAGAGAATGCCTCTGACCTTCCCTTTCCCATTGTATAATCTGGTCCTGTGTGAAGTACAAAATTCCAAAATATACATCAAACTATAATTTAAAAATATAGAAATTGGCTACAGCCTAATGCTATTAATCTCTGCCATATGTTTGTCTGGATTTTTTTTTAAATGATGTCACCACCATCCTTACTAGTTTCATATGGCTACATTAATGTAAAAAAGATTTTTAGTTTTTACCTCAGTACATAGCTACAAAGATTTACAGCACTTCACTAGAATTTTTAGCTGACTGCAAACTCCCATTTCTTGTCAGGAATGTGTCTATGCATCAGTCTTTATATAACACTCTGTGCATTAACCACTGCTGTAGCATAAATAAAATCCATAGAAACTGATCTCATTGACATTGTTAACTTTAGCATCTACACTGTTGGCATAGAGAATTATACTAGCAAAAATGGATAAAAAAGGTGGTAAGAAAATGGAAAAAACAGGAATGGGAATACACAAGTAAATTCTGGACTTTGTGAGCCATTCAGAAAGTAGTAGATATAATATGGGCCAGCTAGACAGCCAACTCTGTCCACATTTCTATACAAGTGATGCCGTCACAGAACCTAATCACATAAGCCATAACATCAGGAGCTCATACAACTGCACAGCCTCTATCGTGATATATGCCATTAAGTGCCAGCACTGCCCCTCTGCCATAAATACTGGCCAAACTGGATAGTCTCTGTGACAAAGGATTAATGGACACAAATCAAACATCAGAAATGGTAACACGCAAACCTGCAGGGGAACATTTTAACCTGCCCGCGCATTCAATCACGGATTTAAAAGTAGCCATTCTTCCACAAAGGAATTTCACCAGCCAGTTACAGAGAGAGACTGCAGAACTGGAATTCATCTACTAATTTGACAATTACCCTGGACTTAAATAAAGACACTAACTGGTTAACACACTCCCAAGCCAATTTCTCCTGCCTTTAATATCTGCATTTTCACATCAAAAGCCATGAATGGGACACATCCATCCCACTTAATTTGCTTCATTAACACAGGTCCTACAGGTATTTCTTTTGCTATTATATACATCTTGAATTCTGTTTTTTCCACTCCAACTGTTCTGATGAAGTGGGTCTTACCCACAAAAACTTGTGATACAATATATTTCTGTTAATTTCTAAGGGTATGTCTACACTACAGAGAAAATAAAAGCTGCTGCTGTCAATCCTCCAGGGTTCGAATTAGAGGGTCTAGTGAAGACATGCTAATTCAAACCGAGAAGGGCACTCCAGTCGATGCCAGTAGTCCTGCTTCCACAAGGAGTAAGGGAAGTTGAAGGGAGAGTGTTCTTACTTTGACCTCCTGCAGTGTGGACAGCACTAAAAGTCGAGTTAAAGTACTTCAGCTACGCAATGAATGTAGCTGAAATTGAGTATCTTAATTCAATCTTATCCCATACTATAGACATACCCTAAGGTGCCACAGGACACCTTGTTGTTTTTAAAGTTACAAAACAACACGATTACCCACCTGAGAATTCTGAAAAAGTGTTACTGTTTGTATTGAAAGTTTTCTCCTAGCTAATAACAATCACCCTCAAAAGGTTATATAAATGAGAACAGATGGCTCAGAAACTTGTTAGAAATACAAAGTTTTTTTTCTGTTATGCACTTGTTCACAAGGAGCCCCCAAAAGTAGTGACCAGAAATAACATCTTTTTTGTAGCCTATGTCAAATGAAATTTTTGAGTACAGTTTTTACTAACCATGAGTTTACTAAAAGTCATTCAACACCCCTCTTAGCAGTCTGAACAAAACCAACCAAGTATTTGTTCAAAAAAGGATTAGTGATTTTGATTCCTCGTTGTTTGGGTGTCATTTTAGAAAGTTTTGTCCAGGGGCCTTCTCACATGTCAGTGTGATTGTTCCAAGCTGAAGGTGACATATATTGTTAGAATTGGCGAGGATTCTACTCCTATCTCTTCTTTATTTAAAGAAAAAATATTCAATATTAGCCCTCACGAGCACTATTACTATTTTAAGCTATAATATAATGGACAATACTCAACACTTGCAGTACTACTTAACTATTCTTGAACTCTACATTTCAAAATACAACAGGAGGAGGATTCCATTGAGGGTGACTATGGTTTGCCAAACCTAACAATCAAGAATGTTCTAGTATGTAGAAAAATGAAATATATGTACCAGAAAAAGTTAGTCCTAAAGATAGTTCCTTACTTACCCCACAATTTTCTTCTCATGTGGCATTAATAACATGTTACTTGAGATTCCCCAGAAAATTCTGGCTATAAGTAATTAATTGCTCAAGTCAAAATTATGTATTGAATTAAGCAATAATTTAAGAGAGGTATTTTAAACTTCAAGCACTATTTTTACTGCCTCATAATAAAGTAATTGTAGAATTAGTAGTACATTTACTACTCTTGTAAGTAATTATATAACTAAAACAAATGAATGGCTCATTTTAGAGTGTGTGATGGAGGTATAGGGTGGGGTTCCAATTATCTACTGGATATGAGTCATTCCAAAAAACAGAGGGGCAAACTGTGTCCCAACTTATAACCTTCATGTGACTCATTAGGTATGGCCTCTCCATATTATAGCTCCAATACTTAAAACACAACCCCTCCTGGGTGGGCTCTCTGCAGGTGCTGGAGTTGGGCCACTAGCTACAAATTCCAGGACCAGTGTCTAATTCATTGAACAAGAATAACCTCATGGGGTTACAAAGAGTATAAATCAGTGCTGGATTTAGCCCAGTATGTTAAACCTCTGACATGAAGTAACTGCCCCTTTTCTATAGCACAGCAAATAAATGCGTATTTAATTATAAATAATAGTTACACATAATAATATTATAAGCTATATATATAGATAGATATAGAACAAAGTCATATATCAGGGTCTGAATTCAACTTCATCCCACATTCAGGGGTTTTGTTTAGTCCATTTAAATGAGAGGGATAGTGTTATGTGTGGATCAAGATCAGAACATTGCCCCAAATTAGGAGTTGTTTGATTATAAATGTTTGGTTTGGCTCCATCAGCCAGACCACGAAAGGTGCTGGAAATGTCTGATTCCTAGGATCAGCTGAGGATGCTCAACACCTGTCAGGAGAAGGCTCGTGAGAAGGGGGGAGAGATTTTATAAATTCTTGTTCCAGAAACACAATTGTCCACAATTGCCAACATCCATCAAGAAAGACATACTTTTTATATGTTTGTTAGCATTCTCTTAAGCTGACATAAGCCATTTAAAATAAACTAAAATAAGGGGGGAATAGTTTTATTATGCCCGATTGAAAACATAATGTATCATTAAACCCTGCGACTAAATGATGGAACCTATTCCTGTCGGTTTGCTTCACTTCCCTTACCCTTTGCCTGCTAACTTGCTAAAATTTCTCCACATTTCCAAGATCAAATGATTAAATAAAGAGATGCCAATGTGCTCAGTTTCATTTAAAATGATTACTCATTGTAAGAGGTACCAGGATGCCTGAAATTACCATTATCCCAAACTTAGTAGACCATCACTCTTACAGGTCCATACTATGCTCCTTATGTCAGTGGGGCATGTCCACACTAATAGTGCTTGCAGAGAACAGTGCACCCTGCGTAGCTATCCCACTATGCAACTTGCCACTATCTAGCACAGGGGTTTTGGGAAGGCTTTGCAATGCCTCCTGACGGCAAACAAGTTACACAGGGGTGACTGGGAACATAGTTTTCAATATCACATGATGCACTTTTCTCCATTTCATAATTTTAACTGCATATCTCCTTTCACAAGCCTTGCAAACCAATGCATCCACTATTTCTGTGAGAAACATGGAACCTGCACAGCTCTGCAGTACTGTGATGATCGTTGTGAACACAACACACCTGATCTGCCATATTTCCAGAGCTGTAAGAGGTGTTATGAGGAACATGTCTATTCCTTGCAGGCTGGCTTGCCGTGTGCTATGGAAAGAAACAATTCAAGGTTGTTCTTGGCAGTTGCAGCAGCGGTGATTATGTTGCACTGCTTCTGGGCCTGAGAAACACGCAATGACTGGTGAGATCACATAGCAGTGCAGGTATGGAATGTCAAGCAGTAGATGCACACAGCCACATTCCTGGCATTGTGGAAAACATTTGCCCCAGCCTTCTGACATAGCAGCACCAAAAAGAGGGCCACACTGACAGAGAAGTTAGTGGTGATCATTGTGTGGACGTTTGCAAGGCCATGGTTCTACCAATCAGTTTGGAATCAATTTGGAGTTGGGAAATCACCGTGGGGGTTGTTGTGAAGCAAGTGTGCAGTGCTATTAATTACATCCTGCTACAAAGGACTGTGATTCCAGGCAATGCACAGGACATAATGGATTGTTCTTGAGCAATGGGGTTCTTGTACTGTGGTGGGGTGATAAATAGCATAATTATACCCTATTTTGGCACCAGAACCCCTTGCCACAGGGCAGAACAGAAATAGTTCCTTTTTTATTGCAAGTACCAGTGGATCATTGGGGACATTTTACCAACGTCAGCATAGGCTGGTCAGAAAAGGGGCATGACGCATGCATCTTTAAGAACACAGGAATGTTCAGAAAGTTGAAAGCAGGGACTCTAGGCCAAATAATCACTATAAGGGATGTTAAAATGCCAACAGTGATCCTGAAGCAAAACACAGGACTATGTAGCACTTTAAAGACTAACAAGATGGTTTATTAGGTGTGAGCTTTCATGGGCCAGACCCACTTCCTCAGATCAAATAGTGGAAGAAAATTGTCACAACCATATATACCAAAGGATACAATTAAAAAAAATGAACACATATGAAAAGGACAAATCAAATTTCAGAACAGAAGGGGGATGGGAGGGGCAAGGTACAGGTCTGTGAGCTAATGATATTAGAGGTGATTATTGGGGAAGCTATCTTTGTAATGGGTGAGATAATTAGTGTCTTTGTTTAAACTTAGGCGTAAAGTGTTGAATTTAAGCATGAACAACAGTTCAGAGGATTCTCATCAAGTGTGGTCTGAAAAGGTCTTTGAAGCAGGATGTAGGTAATCAAGTCGTTGAGAATGTTCTTTCTGGTTGAAATGGCAAGAAACTGTTTTTTCTTTGTGATCCTGTCTAATATCTGTTTTGTGGGCACTGATTCTTTGGTGAAGTGTCTGAGACATTTGTCCAATGTACATAGCAGATGGACACTTTCGGCACATGATAGCATAAATTATATTTCTGGATGAGCAGGAATATGTGTTCTTGATCTTATAACTTACTTGGTTAGGTCCAATAATGGTATCAGCAGAGTGAATATGTGGACAAAGCTGGCAACGGGGTTTGTTGCAAGGGAAGGTACCAGGGTTGGTATTAGTGTGATATGTCCTGTGGTTGTTGGTAAGAATCATCTTGAAGTTAGGTGGTTGTCTGTAGGAGACAATGGGTCTGTCTCCCAGAGCCTCTTGGAGTTTAGTATCCTGTTCCAGTACAGGCTGTAGTTTATTGATAATTTGTTGGACAGGTTTAAGTTGGGGGCTGTAGGTGATGACAAGTGGTGTTCTATTATTGGTTTTCTTGGGTCTGTCTTGAAGTAGATGGTTTCTAGGTATTCGTCTGCCTCTTTCAATTTGCTTTTTTATTTCTCCGGGTGGGTAGTTGAGGTTTATAAATGCTTAGTAGAGATCCTGAAGTTTCTGGTCTCTGTCAGTGGGATTAGAGCAGATGCGATGTCAGTGGGATTAGAGCAGAAACACTGGAGACATTCCACAGAGATTTTAATAACCTACACCCCACCATCAATCGCAGCCTGGACCCTTCTACACGAGAGATCCATTTCCTGGACACCACAGTACAAATCACCAATGGAAAATTAGACACCAGTCTCTACAGAAAACCTACCGACTCATACAGTTACCTACATGCCTCCAGCTCCCACCCAGAACACACCATACGATCCATCATCTATAGCCAAGCCTCTCGATACAACCGCATCCGCTCTAATCCCACTGACAGGGACCAGAAACTTCAGGATCTCTACCAAGCATTTATAAACCTCAACTACCCACCCGGAGAAATAAAAAAGCAAATTGAAAGAGGAAAGCTGTGGTTGGTGCCACAGTCCTGGTGGAGTGAGCCATAACAACAGGTGGTGGTTGTTTGTTATGGACAGTATAGCAGGTGTGGATGCAAGAGGAGATCCATTTCGATACTTGTGCGAGGAAACAGCTTGTCCTTTGGATCATTCTGCAAAGGAGAGGAGTCTCGTGGACTTCCCTCCAAAACTTGATCCTGTTGAGATAGAAAGTGATCACTCATCAGATGTTAAGGATATGTAGCACTGCTTGGAGGATGTGGTCATGCAGCTCTGGAAAGAATGCAAGTAAGTGGATTGGTTCATTAATGTGAAATGGTATGGGGACTTTCGGGAGGAATTTGGGGTGAGGTCTGGGTGTGACTTTGTCCTTACTGAAAATTGTGTAAGGGGGGTATGCCATCAAAGCTGCTCTCTCACCAACATGTCTGCTTGAGGCGATTGCTACGAGGAAAGCTACTCTCATAGACAAATGTAGCCATGAGCATATAGTGAGTAGTTCAAAAGGAGGCTTGGAGAGGCTCTTAAGGACGTGGTTTAGATCCCACAAAGGAGTGAGTGATCTTATTGTGGGAAACATTTTGTGGGCCCACCAAGAAACGGTGAGGTGTGGTGGAGGGTGGGACATCGTGTTTTTGTTGTACTGACGTCGAAAACCTCTTCCACTTGTAGGTATAATTCTTCCTGGTAGAGGCTCATTGACTGTTAAATAGTATTTTTCTTACTCTGTTAGAACAGGAAGTTTTGGCATCAAGGAGTCATGAAGGAGCCAGTCCTTAAGGTGAAGAACTACTGGGTACTCATGGAAAATATGGCCGTGATCACAGGGTTGTAACATCATAGGAATGCATGGGGAGCAGAGATCATCAGTAGTTAGAGGTATGGGAACCAGATTTTCCTTGACCATGATGGCACTACTAATATGACCCATGCTTGGTCCTGTCTGATCTTCAGGATCACCCGATAGAGCAAAGGTAGTTCAGGAGAGAGATCTTCCCCAAGCATGCCCTGGAGCAAAACCGGTGGCACTTGTGGTTGAACCAGGTCATGAAGAGGTTGATGACAGGTTGACCCCACTTGCAGAGCACTTCTTAGAGAGCTGTTGTGTCCAATTTGCTCTTGTTTTGGTCTGAGAATAGCTGATGGAGACTGTCTGCTGTAAAATTAAGAGTTCCAGGTGGATAGATTGCTGTAGGGGTTGCTGTAGAGGTAATCTAGTGCTGTATGCACCAGTTTCAAAGTTTGATCACCTTGGTACAAAGTGAGTCGGTCCATGCTCTTCCCTGATGGTTGATTTAATATACATGCTGTATTGTGTGTTAGGGTGCGGATAATCTTGTTCTTGAAGTGCAGGGGAAAACGATGGCATGCATAGCATACGTTTCTTAACTCTAGGAGGTTGATATGAAATTGGGTTTCTTGGTAGGGCCATTTGCTCTGTACTGTATAGGATTCTAGGTATGCTCTCCAACCCATAAGGGAGGAGTCCATGATTATAGTAATCATTGGGGGATGTTCAAATGAAAGCCCTCTAGCATGTTGTGCAGCTGTGTCTACCATTGTAGTGAGGTGAAGATATGGTAGGGGATGCTGACCATTTTGTGTAAGTAATCCCTGGAAGGGATGTAAATGGTGGCCAGCCATGCTTGGAGGCACCTCATATGGAATCTGGCTAGTCTCACAACATACGTTGTGGCCGCCATGTACCCTAAGTATCTGGAGACAGCTGCATACTGTTGTAACTGGAGAAGCGTGTACTACGTTTATGAGTTGTGACTGACTCAAACCTGTGTTTGGGAAGTGTTGCTTTGGCTGTGGTGGAATCTAATCAAACGCCTATAAATTAGAGACTCTGTGTGGGCTGCAATGTGGATTTTTAGTAGCTGATATGGAACCCAAGGCTGAATAGTAGAGCAATGGTAATATTGACCATTTCATGATAGGCTGTGCCTTTGATAAGACAGTCACCTAAGTAGGGGGAAATGATTACTCCTGTGCAGAGGAGGAGTGCCGCTACTATCACCAAGATTTCGGAGAAGACTCTTAGCACTTTCAATAAGCCAAATGGGCGAACACAGTATTGGTTGGTACTGTAAAGTATAGAAATCATCCGTGCACTAGATGGATAGTAAAAATAAACATCTTGGAGACTGAGGCTGAGAACCAAACTCCACTGTCTAACACCAGTACAATGGTTGCTACCAAGACCATTTTGAACCTAAAATTTGTTACATACTTGTTGAGTTTTCTGAGCTCTAGTATGGGTCTCTTTTGGGTGAAGAAGTATTTTGAATAGAACACTCTTCCTTGGTAGGCCAAAGGGACTGGTTCTGTGGCCCTGGTTTCTAACAGATGATGAACTTCCATTTGTAACAAGTTCTCATGACAGGGGTCCCTGAAGAGGGATGGGGAGGGGTGGTGGGTTGGGGGAATAGAAGTGAAAGGGCTAGAATAAGCCAACAGAAAATCTCTAGAACCCACTGGTCGGATGTTATTTCAGTCCAGCATTGGAAAAGGGACCATAGCTAGTGGGTGAATTGAAGGTTGGATGTCATAGAAGGTGGTATGGCGGAGATGTTGCTCAAGCCCCCTGACCAAACTGTCAAATTTGCAGCATCAGTTTTACTAGAAGAGAAATGAGACTTGTCAAATGGTAAGTGGTCTTCTTTTAGTTGGCATTCATTTGGTATACCTGAGGCTTGGAGCCATGAGACTCTTAGCACTGCTATGGCAATTGTAATGCAATGTGCCACAGTGTCTGCCATGTCCAGGGCTGCCTGGAGTGCTGTGTAGGCAATAGTGTGGCCTTCCTGAGTTATAGCCTGAAGCCTCTTTCAGGAAACTGAGATTGGAGTTTCGAATAGTTTCTTTGGTCTTAGTTGGCTAGGAGTGTTGAGTAATTGGGCACACAAAGTTGTAAGGTTGCTGAATAAACCTTCCTGCCAAGTGTATCAAGATGCTATGGTCCTTATCTTAGGGTGTGCACCTGAATTGAAGATATTTGGCTCTAGGATGTACAGCATCTACTACCAAGGATTTGAGCGGTAAATGTGAGAACAGAAAATCCATACCCTTTGCAGAGACAAAATATTTTCTATCTGCCACTTAGTTTGTGGGCGTAGCTGACGTGGATGTCTGCCAGATAATGTTGGCAGGGACAAGTACGGCTTCATCCATAGGGAGAGGTCTCTTAGGTGATGTAGCTGGTTGTAATATGCGGAGAAGTCTATGTTATTTCTCCTGCACCTCCTGAAGATCTATTTCCTGCACATTGGCAACACATTTGACTAGCTCATGAAACGGCTGTAGGTCGTCCATAGGAATTGGAGTTATGGGAATGATTGCTTCATCCGGGGATGAAGAGTTGTGATCTGTCATCTTCTTCAGACATAGGCTCCTCCTCTTCCGACTATTTGTTCTGGGGAGTTGGGAAAGATGTCATTACTTTGTCATGGAGGAGACTTAGCAGCCCTTCTAGCAGGAGTTGAAGGCATGGTGTGGTGACTTCTGTAAGTTGACTGTGCATCCCATAGGGCCAATTGACCCAGGTATGGAGGCGGTGGGTATGTCCAACAGTGTCCATACCAGCGCGGAGAAGAAGGTAAACGGATGGATCTTGTATGAAGCGATTCCTAGGGAGTACTTCTCTGAGTTAGAGAGGAGTGCTGGAAATAGAATCTATTCTGCAGTTCTGTATTGCCTCACTAAATGATATGGATGGTGCCGGGCATCCAGGGGGATAGACTGAATATGCTGATGATGCTGGTGAATGCGGTATTGATTGTGTGTCAGCCTGTGTTTGTGCTGTCAGTGCTGAGGTGTGCCTCAGTGCACTTTTGTGTGGTGCCATTATGGTAAGTGCCAGTGGTGATGCCATCAGTGCCAGGGGCAGTGTTGGTGCCCTTGGAGGTGGTATGTCAGTATGGGGAGGCTTCCATGCCATCTTCAGTGCCAGTTTCGGTGTGGTCTGTGCTGGTAGGTGTTGTGTCAGGCATCAGCACCATTAGCGCCAGTGCCAACGTCGGTGCTGAAGACCTGTGCCTCAGTTCAGAATACGCTCACTTGCGTGATGTGCTATCCTTTACCGGCACAGTGCCAGAGATGCCGGGTTTATCAGCCATGCTGGCCCTAGAAGAGCTAGAGGTGCAGGAGGCAAGGATCTGGGCAGGGATGTCCTGGCCTTTGCCTTCATTTTGTGTGAAGATGAAAAGGGAAGCTTATTTACCAAAGCTGAAGTTTTTTCCCTCTCTTGGGTCTTCACTGAGGAGGAAGAGACCTCTTGAGGTGGTTGGAGAAACTTCTCATACAGGTAAGATTAGAACAGTGCGGGCACTTCTGGGAGAGATGTGGCCTTCTTCCAGGCATTTTATACAGGGGAAGTGACCAGAGACAGGCACTCCCTACAGGAGTCACACCTCTTAAATCTTGGGGAACCAGGCATGTTGAATGGGGGGGGGGGGGAGGGAGGGAAAACAGTGGGGGGAAAAATTGGGGGAGATTTTTTTGAAGAAAAAACAGGGGAAAGGGTCTGAAAACTTCTGAAAACTTTGCTAAAGGTAAGATCTGAAGAAATTTTTTAACTGTGTTGTCATTTTAGGCCAAAGGAGGATGACTGAGAGGAGCTCCGTAGGCTGCTGAAAATGGCAGAGAAGAAACTGAGGTGCCACGGTGAACACGCAATCAATGGTTGCTAACAGCATGAGGGAACACTACTACACATGCACAACAGGGTATTGCTAGGAAAGATCTCTGGTCGCTGGTACGAGGATGCAGCAGCACCTAAAGTGGAGCATCCACAGGGACAGCACTCGAAGAAGAAGCAGTGCAGAATCACTGAGTAAGCAAGTGTGGAATCACAGCTGAATGTGCTTTTGGCCAGCTGCTAGAGCTGTCTATTCAGGAACATAGACCTCAGTGGGGAAAAAAAATCCCAGTGTCCATGGCTACCTACTGCATGTTTGTGCTTCATAATATCTGTGAAGCTAAGGGGAAGAAGTTTCCTCTAGGGTGGAGATGGAATGGCTGTCTGATGATTTGGAGCAGTCACATACCAGGGCTACAAGAAAAACTCAGGGAGAACTACATGGCAAAAGGAGGCTTTGAAAGACCATTTTAATAATGAGCCAAAGTAATGTTCATTGCTGTTGTGTGGTGTGCCTGACAATTTTTTGCACTCCAGTATGAGCCTTGTAATTAATCCTGCGGGTGTGTGGTAAATTTACATTGCAAATGCACCTATTGCTATTATCTGTGAATGATGTCAGCTCCAGCCACCATATGTTATGAACTAATAAAGATGAATTAAGATTCCTTAAATAGACTTTTATTCCAAACCCACACAGTCCAACATATTTATAACTGAATATAACTTTATAAGTACAGGGTAAAGAGGAAAGAACAGTCATTTTCATTGCACAAACACATACACCAATTGTGTCTATCACAGGTTAGTGTATGTGCAGCTGTGGCTGTCGGTAGTCTTTCCTAGGGTGGAGTGGTAGGTGAAGTACAGTGACCCCGGGTGCCATATAGAATGGAGGAAGGCAGTAGAATAGTTCACAGTTCTCCATAGGCAGTAGAAGGAGGCTAGCACAGATCTGCTTGAGCTTGAAAGTCAGCAAGACTCTCCAGCATATCTGTTTGCTGCCTCAGCACTATCCTCTCCTACTCTGTGGTCCAGCAACACCTGTGATCCGGCAAGATTTTAGTTAGCTGACTATCCACTTATCATGGGTGTGACCAAGTTTCCCACAGACACAAAGTTTGTTTACAGCCACCAGTCATGGCTCTCAGTGCTCTGTGCTGTTATCTAGCTCTAATTTACCCCTATATGTCTTATAAGAGCCCTATAGGTAATGGAAGTGTTGGTAATGCTGCTAAACAATATTGACCTTGCATGGTCTGGCAAATTCTCTGGTTCAGCACCAGTCAGGTCTCGATGGTGCCAGACTAGAGAGGTTCAACCTGTACTGCACTTTCCCACACTTTTCTCCTGACTGCACTATCCCTGTCCATTCTGTTCACAAGTATGATTCTTGAAGCCCTATACTGTGTATCTGCAGCACCAGAGGCTGGGGGGGATCTCTTTGAAGATGTTCTCCCATGTCCTCTGCCTTCTCCTCCTCATCTGGCTGAGTCACTTTGCTGTGCATCTGGAGAGACCATAAGTTAACATTGCCAACTGCACTTTAATGTCACTGCCCCTTTTGCTGCAGCCGGTGGTCCTTGGAAGGGTGGGGGAGCAAAAGAGCCAGCAGTGCTGCTGGGCCCTACTGCCGACAGGAGGTAGGCAAAGGGAGCAACGATATTAAAGAACCATGTCATAACTGTAACATTAGTTTGGATGGGCTGGCAGTGGTGGACACCTTTTACTAGTACTCCATATTGGCCCACTTTCACCTCCGCTGGTGTGAGTGTATCCTACTGAGACAGAAGAAGCAAGGCAGACTTCCTCAGAAACCCTTAGGAGAGGATTGCAGACTACCTCCACGAATGCTTCCCCGAGATCTCTATGGAGAATTCATGGGACATCCCAGTGCACATAAACCATCTGTTCTACAAGGCCCCTGGACATGACTGTACAGGGAACGAGAACAACTATAGGCAGCAACTCTACCTTGACTGGTCATTTCATTATCTCTTGTAGCATGATTTAAAAATAAGGTGAGATGCACAGATGTGCCCCTATAATATCAACACAAACTGCTGACTTATCTAAGGTCCTGTGCATCAGGTTCAACCATGCTCGACTGCAGGGACTGAGCTGCCCTGGATAAGTTGTGCCTCACTCTACCAGTGGATCCCTCAGTCACTTGTTCCCATCCTCCTTTTCCTCTTTGTCTTCCAGCACCTCATCCACAAGGTCACTCCGGAGACTTGGGACCCTGACTCCTCTAAAGTATGGTTGGAGGCGGGGGTCACCGCTAAGGATGACATGCGACTCTTTGTAAGAATATGTCTGGGGCTCCGCACCACAGTGACTGTTAGCCTCCTGTGCCTTCTGGTACACCTGCCATGGCTCCTTGAAAGCCATATGGTACTGCTGCAGGTCCCACGTGAAGCTCTTATCCTCCACATCACAAGCAATCTGCTCAGAGGTGTCAATGATTCTATGGCTGGATCAAAGCTGTGCCTGCAGCATCTCATCTCCTCAGATCGAGGAGATCCGCTGCCTCTTGTCTATTCCAAGCAGAAAAGCATCAGCAGCGTGGAACTGGCATGATAAGCTTGACAGTTGCTAAGAGAGCTGACCACACTGTGCCAACAGAAAATGGAATTTCAAAAATTGGTGGGACCACTATGCTTTCAAAGTGTAAGTAGCTATCTATGCCACAAAAGCTCATGGCAATACACATCAGAAAATAATATCAATTTTTATGGTGTCAGACATATTGATAATGATCCCACAAGAGGAAAAACTCAGCATGGCAATGAATTTTCGAATCCAGAGTTTCAGGGAAAAGACTGAAGGTGAATGAAGTCACTGTTACACAAGGAAGCAGTACATAATGCAGCTAAACAGAAGAAATACAATTAAGAAAATGAGGCAGGTGAGAAATACTTTCGCCATCTTCCCTTGTTATATTTTAAAATCAAAATATAGGAATTATCTTGGCTAACAGTAGCAGAATTACCATAGCCTTGTATCAGTATTATTCTCAGTGCTTTTCCCATTCTGCCATTCACTTGCTATAGTACCTGGGGCCATTTGTGCATTATTTTCCTCATCTGTAAAAAAATCGAGATTTTAGCGTTACCCTATCTTTGTAAATCAAATCAAATATAGTAAAAGCTGTGTTACCCGGCATGTTGGGGGAGGTTAGGGAGCTGGTTAATTGAATATTTGGGTTGAGAGTTACATTTTACTAAGGGAATGTGAATTTTCAAAGAATTAGAATACAATAAAACGAATAAGGTATAAAATAGTATACACTTAGCAATCCAGTAAATAGCGTGTGTGTATATATGTGTGTGTATATATATATATATATACATATATATACACACACACACACACACACTTGCACTAATATACAGTATTTTACTGCTAAGTATAAGAAAATGATGTATATACATTTAACTAAAAATTATTTTTCAGTACGTAATAAGGATGATGGTTTTACCTCAGCTGTACATGATATTTTCCAGGAAACATTACATACATAAAAAGTTGGCTTCCAAAAGAAAAATAAGAAATAAAATTACTTCCAGTTCCTGCCAGATGTAAAAGTCTGAATTAATACTAAAGCAGGATATGAGATGTGAATATACTTCACATCTGCCCATTGCATAAACAATGCAGCACATCTGTCATGTTCAAGTTTTCATACCCAGCATAAAATATTTCCTTAAAACTGACAAAAGAAAAAGCCCTCTGAACCTGTGGAACAGAAGAATCCATTTTAAAATTAAAAATAAAAAAAGCATGTAAATCATAGCAAAGTCTTTAACTTACCTCTTTTGTCTAAGCATAATGACATTTTTATAAAGTCTAAATTTGCATTGTCTTTTCATAGGCAATATGTGCATTGCTATATTTATTATATCATATCACATTTCTTCAGAGGCTTGGTTAATGGAATCAGAGGAGTTATAGTAATCATTTAAACAAACAGAAGTTTTCAAAAGCATTATTAAAAATAGACAGAAAAATCAAAAAGATTTCAAGAAATTATTAATTCTCATACTCATGATAACAGGTGTGATAGTTGAAATTAATACAATGGTTTTCAGCCTCTGATCCACATACCACTGGAAGTCCACAAACTATGTTTAAGATTTCCAAGGGGATCCACCCTCGCACTGAAATATTTTAGGGGTTCACAAATGAAAAAAGATAAAAAAAAACCCTCTGTACTAACACAAACCAAATATTTGCAAATAAATTCATGATATAAATGCATACATTCATTTCAAAAGGAAAAAACAAGAGAAAAATACTGGATAAGAAAGATACTGGATAGTGGGATAAGAATGACTGTTTTCTTTTTTCTAATGGTCTTGCTCCAATTTTAGTCTATATTTTGCTTTGACCACTGGAGTGTCTTATCCATCAATCCACTATAGTCATGAGGTTTCCTATTGCCAAGCTAATGCTCTTTCAGGGTCTTTTTGGCATGAGTTGAAATAATCACCAAGCCTACTATTATGAAAAACACCTGTCCAAAAGCACTTTGGGATGAATCTACTATGGAGAGAGAACAGATATATCACATCATAAAAGCAGATTTTGACTCCATCATGTCATCCTTATGATTTGGTGGCAGCGAGAAGCAAGTTCCAAAACTTCCTAGAGGATATTCCTGCTTTTCAAGACTCCAATGACCACATCCATTACAGTGATCATAACTTTCTGTGATTATTAAGCTTTTATACTGAACTATACTATACTACAGGCAGTCCCCGGGTTACATGGATCCAACTTACATCAGATCCCTACTTACAAACGGGGTGAGGCAACCCAACACTAGCTGCTTCCCCCCAGCAGACCAGGGAGACGCGAAGCTAGCGTGCCCCCCCCGCCTCCTTCCCCCAGCAGACCAGGGAGATGTGGAGCGGCTTTTCTCAGCAGACACCTCAGCTTGAGAATAAAGGACTGAGGGAAGTGAGGTGTGGGAGAATAAAACTGAGCTCTGGAGAAATGTTTGGCTAGAGTTTCCCCTATAATATGTACCAGTTCCGACATACATACAAATTCAACTTAAGAACAAACCTACAGTCCCTATCTTGTACGTAACCCGGGGACTGCCTGTATTTCAAGCACCAGTCAGCCACTTAATGGGCAACTTGATCTATGCAAGAAAGATATTTAAAAAACTGATCATTCATTAACAAATAGATTCAAATTTCATAACTTTGGTCAAATTATAACTATTGGCAGAAATAATTACTGGTGGGAAGATGGTTTTTAACAGTGTAATAAGACATTCAGCTCATTCAATTGTCCAGTTATGATTACAAACAATTGGAGAGCTAAGGGAATTGGACAAGATTACAAGCACCAGAAAAGATGAGATTAAAAGGTGGAAATAAAGAAAAACAAACTTTACAATTGGAGGGGGAATAATTATAGATGGCTACTGACCTATTTTTAAGTATATCCATCCATAGTTCTCAGATTATTTATCATATACTCTGTGGTCAACATCTCCAAAATGGAGCTATTAATCAAGGAGACAAGTATCAGAGGGGTAGCTGTGTTAGTTTGAATCTGCAAAAGCGGCAAGGAGTCCTGTGGCACCTTATAGACTAACTGATGTGTTGGAGCATAAGCTGGCGAAGTGGGTCTTTGCCCACGAAAACTTATGCTCCAACACTTCAGTTAGTCTATAAGGTTCCACAGGACTCCTCGCCGCTAATCAGGGAGAGAATATCCATTGAGCAAAAATGTCCCTAGTCGCCATTGACATTGATGGCCAGGGCATGGAAATGAAGTGTTGGTGGGAGAAAATACACACGCACGCGTGCCCACCAGTGTCCCTCCCCTCGACCAATAGGAAAAAAACTGGGACTCCATCTCCGACACTCTTTCCCCTATGTGGGGGGCAATAGAGCCTTAGACATGCAGCCTTAATTGCTTCAACTGGAAAAGCAGGGGTGGGGGCACAAGATGGGCTAGGATACAGAAAGAACATCATGGTGGATAGAGGAAACCCCATGCCTTATCAAACAGCACCATGTTACCAAGAAGAATGAGCCGTCTTTGCACTTGTTCACGCATTAAGCTCTCAGGATCATTTCTTGAGAGCCAGTTTAGAGAGCCTCTTACTGACACAAACACGAGTCAGGATTTTGCCCAATGGAATACTATTTGAGTTTAGGGTTGCCAGGTGTCTGGTATTGACCCGGAGAGTCCAGTATTTTCGCCTCCTGTCCGGTAAAAAAAATTGAGAAAATACCGGACACCTAAAATGTCTGGTACTTTCTGATTTCTTTCCCCCTACCAGGAGGTGAAAATACCAGACACCTGGCAACCCTACAACACTTAGCAACCGGGCCCAGCCCCTGCCTCCCGCGCACAGCTCCCAGGCCCCTCCCGGAGCCCCCCCCCCACTTACCTGGCTCCGCAGGGAAGCTATCTTGCGTCATGAAAGAAGAAAACAAGATGGCCACCAGCAAAAAAGCCCCAAAGGCCTCAAAGGGGCTATGCTGGGGTTTTTTTGTATTTTTTAATTTTTTTGTGCTTAATAGTCGGGGTTCTTTTTTTTTTGGCTCAACAATTTTGTGCTCCCCCTTTTTTCTCAACAGTGGATTTTTGGAAGGGGGATTCAGTATTTTTTGTTAAACCATCTGGTTTAGTATTGAGTGTTGCAGGACTGAGGATCCCATGTCATTTTTGTCTACTGTATTCCAACAGCCTTATACTGCCTTTAAGAAATGACTCGACTAAAATATTTTTTGTTGTGTGGTCCATTTATATTCTGAAAAACAACAAATGATCTGGTAGCACTTTAGAGACTAACAAAACATGTGGATGGAATCATGAGCTTTCGTGGGCACAGCCCACTTCTTCAAATGACCGGAAGTGCACAGGTTTGAGAATAAATCACCACATTCGTTGCCACAACATTCTCACAAACATATTTCTACAAAAAGGTAGATTACACAACGCCTACAATAAATCTGTTTCCTGCACTGTATTGTATGGGAAGGGGGGTTACCTTTTTATTAACCTTCATGTACTGACTGAAATATTAGCCTAGTTCTCTGAGCTATGAAAAATATCTAAGCAAGGAAGTTCAACAAATACACATGAATCTAAAACAAAGTCAGAATGCTAACCCTGTTCCACAAACATCTGGAAAAAGCCAAAGATGAGTTTCCACAACTATTCAGTGTTATTCTAGATAACAATAAGAACATGATATCACATTTCCGCTTCATATTTCTCTTCTGTTCCTGTCACTTAGGTGTTGATATATACTTTTTTTAAACTATAGCAAAGAAGGAAAGGATCTGAAACAGCAGCTGCAGGAACTGACAAAAATCTATTGTCTTACATTGGTAGGTGACAAATTCATCAGAAGCTACATATTAATTCTCAATGTGTTGGTGAGTAAATAACTCACTAAAACCAATGGTAAGACTGAGTCAGAGAAAAGTTCAAAGCACTCCCGTTATGAATGACAGTTAATAATTTTAGTGCACTCTCACAGTAATACAGTAACTCCTCTCTTAATGTTGCAGTTATGTTCCTGAAACACACTACTTAAAGCGAAACGATGTTAAGTGAATCCAATTTCCCCATGAGATTTAATGTAAATGGGGAGAGTTAGGCTCCAGGGAATTTTTTTTTTTTTTGATAGACAAAAGATGTTATATACATAGACAGAATAAATTTTAAATAATTTTAAACAATCTAATACAGATGGGACCTCCCCAGTCTGGCAGTCTCAAGACTAGACTGGTCCAAGACAAGGATTTTTCTAGACCAGGGGAGGTCATTTCAGGGCCCACCCTGGATGGCCCCTCTCCCCAGCTCTCCCCTCAGCCCAGCTGAGCAGCACGCTGGCTCCTTGCCTCTCCTCCCCCTGCACTTTGCAGCCCAGCTGGACCACGTGCTGGCACCCAGGTCCCCACCCCTCTGCAGCATGACAGGACTCTCTGGTCCTGGAACATCCCTGGTCATGCCAGACCTCAGATGTTGCTGAACCAGAGAATCCCAGATTTCAGAGGTGCAACCTGTACTGTACTTACCAGTGATGATTATGAAGCTTTGATGAGGCAAGAGTGTAACGGGGTTGGGGTGCCGAGGCTAATTCTGCTCTGTCCCTCTCACCCTCCCCCCCCCCCCCCCAGCGTTCTTACAAGGAAGTAGGGGAGGGAGCTTGCCCCGCTCCACCTGCCCTTTGCTCCTGCTGGGGAGTATGGTTGGAAGGCTTCTGGTAAGATGGGCGGAATGGGTAAACCCTCATAGCTAAACCCTGCTCCCCAGCTGGAACACTGGATGGGCAGGCAGAGCGGAGTGATCCTAACAATCTTGTAACAGAACATTGCATGACTTTAAACAAGTATGTTTTCTAATAATCAGAAACTAATAACAAAACAGTGTTAATCAAGACAGTGTGAAGTGAGGAGTTATTGCATTATGTGAACAGTTGAATCTCTATTAGGCTGAGATTTGCAAAAATGCTTAAGGTAGATGGTGACAACTCATACCAAACTTACTGATTTTTCAGTGGAATTGGGCACCTAACTTTGTTTGGCTCTTTCGAAATGCCTGTCCTAAATAACTATCAGTTCTCTTTATTAAGGTGATTAAAATTACAGATACACATCATGTTCACAACTCCACTCTATGGCTCTGGTGTAATATCAGAGTAGTGCTATTGAATTAAACAGTGTTGATCTGGATTCATACTATTGCAAGAGAGACAGTCTGGTTTTGTGCCTTTTTGGAGCCCTTCTTTTTCATCAGGTATTAGTACAGGTTGGACCTCCCTGGCCCGGCACTTTTGGGACCTGACCAGTCCCAGATTTTGCTGAACCGGGAGAGATCATTTCTGACTCTCCTGCCATTGGATTCCCCAGCCCTGGTCTGGCCACCAGCCTCCCAACTGGCTCCCCCAGTCACTAGCCCCACTGCCCTGCCAGCCCCACCAAGCTTCCTTGCCGCAGACCTGCTCCGGGACTCTCTGATCCTGGAATATCCATGGTCCTGCTGGATGTTCCCTGAAGGCTGGGGTGAGAGAGGAGGTTGCCTGGGGGAAAGAGAAGAGGCCCCGGTGGGCTGAATGTGTACCCTGGAGAGGAAGGGAAGAGGCCCCTGGCCGGCAGGAGTGGTGGCATATGGGGGAAGAGAACACTCCCAGCCTCCCGCAACTCTCCACCCCTACGCATACATCCTCAAGGCCCTGTCCTGATGGACGCAGGGGGCAACACTGGGTAAGTCTGCTAGTTGACAAACATGTTGTCCTGCTTGGTTTTGATTCTCTCTTTTCACCATTTTGCCTTTCCTTCTTCCTCTTTGACATTCAGTTTTATGTGTTTTCCTCCCATCACAACTGGGCTATTGTTTTGTTCATTGTGCCTGCAAAAGCATTATTGTACTTAAGAGGGTAGAGTGGGAGGCAGACAATATAAGTTCTGTTTGACCCATAGGTGCACTCCCAATGACAAGATGAGAGAATGATTATCAGCCTGCAATCCAACTCATTTGTAATAGAGTCTACTTCTAACTGCAACTATGTAAGACTGTATGTGGCTGCCCAAGATTACATCATAGAGTTTGAAGATGAACTGTTAAATGATTGTGGGAAATGGCTCTGTACTTCCTTGGGTTTGATACCAGAATATGCTCAAAAATCCATAAATCTGAAATCCAAACTACATGCCAAGGGCAGGCAAAATTTGAAGATGATGACCTCAATAATAAACACAAAAGAGAGCAGAGTTTCCATCTTTCTGTGTTACAAGAAATTGTAGGGAAGTTCAAAGAGGCAGGCAAAGGAAAAGCACAGAAATTGAACAAAGATAAGATTCCAGATTGTGAGGCAGATTATGAATTTTTCAATGAGGTAAAAAATTGTTTGATCCCCCCCCAAAAAAAATCACTGAAGCAATTCTATAGTCTGAGCCAGGAAAGAGTTCACTTTCCCACAAAATCTTCATTTCAAACTAAGTGAACAACAATTCACCAAGCATTAAAAACTGTACATTTTAGAAAAATGCCTGTGACAGAGTTCCTAAGGTAGCTGATGTATTTACTTAGGTCACAATCTCTGTCAGTGCAGACCATAGTTTCAACCCCATATTCTCTGATTCATATGAAGGATTTTTCAGAGGATAGCATCATTCAGGTGTTTTATTTACACTGAAGGATAAAGGAATACAAATTTAGTTAAAAAAACACTTTATTAATCATTTTAAGAATGTCCATACTGGGTCAGACCAAAGGTCCATCTAGCCCAGTTTCCTTCCTCCAACAGTGGTCAATGCCCGGTGCCAGAGAAGGAACAAACAGAACATGTAATCATCAAGTGATCCCTCCCCTGTTACCCATTCCCAACTTCTGACAGCGGCTAGAGACACCATTCCTATCCCTAGGCAGATGTCGATTTCCCATAAGTAATGGGTGTTTTGCTGTCACCACAAATAAGTGGTAAATATTTTGCTGTCAGCAAAAGGTATGCCTCTGCACATTTCAATGAATGAAATTTTTTTTAAAAAAGAGTAAGCTGCCATGAATAATGAGTGTTTGAAATGGAGGAATACAAACTAGAAGGCTAAAGGCATTATGGAAGAATTAGATATATTTGCAAAAACTTATGATCTATATAGCTGAAAAATAATATATAAAATACTACTTGAAGTACATGTGATAGCACATGACTTTTATCAAATAAACTGGCCATTACTGGAAGACTAAAAATACAATGAATGCTCACTTTGAGCTGTTACACAGTAACAGTCACCAGGAAATTCAACAGAATCCATTATATATGTTTAAAAAGCAAATGTTAGAAGCTTGTGTTTTCCCAGTCGAATTCCCTGACCTTATATAGTTGTTAATAATGGGTGGAGTAATGTTGAAGATAATTATCTCTTAATTCAGAACACAATTATCTTCTGTTTAGATAGGAAATTATACCGTATTTACAAGTGAAGATCTCTGTTCTGGTTTAATAAATGCACTCTCTCAACACCGCAGCTGAAGGTTATATAGCATAAGCTCTGCATAATCAGAGGAGTTAAACTATAAACCACAGATTTTTGGAAACACTGATTACATTTAGACATGGCTGATGCTTCTATAGTACAATAATACACTCTTCCATTATCTTATATATATGCTTTTCGAGAACCATGTCACACAATTATCCCAAATTTCAGAGGATGGTCATCTCTGTTAGGCCTAACTTTGCCTCCATCCCACAAAGAGTTACTGTTCTTTCTTTCATAGTCCTGTGTATCACTGGAATCTGAAGTGCTGAACCATGAAATTGAAGTTATAGAAATATTTATTTATATGAAAAAGGGCCTTTATCATTTAAAGCATCCTGAGCTGCTGATATTTCTTGGCTCCTTCTTGTTGGGTCTTCGGGCCTCATTCAGTTCTTGCCAGCTGAACACACATGAAAATATATTCAACTGTGAAGTCTTCACGAAGAAGCCAAGTTTGAATTTGCTGTGCCAGTTTTACAGATCTGTGCTATTATTATGGTTACATAATGGACATTCCGTGGTGACAAGAAGCAGTGCAGGAACCCATATTGTTATTATTCATTTGTACTGTGGTAGTCTCTTGGATCCCTAGTAAGGGAACAGGACCCAACTTGATAGGCACTATAGAGAACAAAAAGACAGTTCCTGCCTGCAAGAGCTCACGATCTAACTTCAGGAAGTACTTTGACATTCCTATGGTAGTGGAGAGCTAAAAGCATATGCAAGTGATAATCGCATGGAATGAAAAATCCAGTTCCTGCTTCTGGGGAGCTGGATTTTGATTCTAAAATAGCATTACAGATAAACTCTACAGGTTGGACAGGAAAAAGTAGGTGTTCAAAAAAAATCGGTAACTATTTGGTGATAATGTTTGGAATACTGTTTATACATATTTACAGGCCATATTTAACCCACGTTTGTGAGACAATGGAATTTCTACATATGTGATCAGGATGAAATTTGGCCCTTTTAATATGTAAGACAGTCCATTGGAGCAGAACATTTCAATATTTTTGCTCCAAAGTTTGATCAACTAGTCAGCATCCTTTTCATTTTCTACTACAAATTGAACCTCTCTAGTATGGCACTCTCTGGTCTGGCAACATTTGTGATCCAACATAATTTTAATTAGCCAGATGTCCATTTATCATGGGTGTAGCCACGTTTCCAGTGGTCCCATAAAGTTTGTTTACAAGTCCTGGCTGTTCTGCGCTATTATTTAGCTCTAATTTACCTCCTAAATGTTTTCTAAGAGTCCAGTAAACAGTGGAAGTGTTGATAATGCTGCTAGACACTATTGACCTCCCCTGGCCGAGCAAATTCTCAGGTTCAGCATTGGCCAGGTCCTGAGGCTACTAGACTAGGGAGGTTCAACCTGTACAACAATACAAGAAGATTCCTGATAGGATATACATATTAAAATGTTTTCATTTCAGTAATCAAGAGAAGATGGAGGGATAGTTCTTCACAGCACTACTCAGTCCAATAAGCAACAAACTACCATGAATAATGCGGCTAAGTAATGCGGCCAAGAACTATTATCCTAATTTGCTGGCAAGGTCGCACATATTTGGGAAGCCTTTCCAAACAGCATCAATTCACTTCACTTATGTGCACCAATCAACATTCTATCTGCATTCCCAAAGTCCTTCACTCATCAAGAAGTTTGATACTCTACAGGAGTTGCAGCCCAAGATTTGTGAATCCAACTAATGTCCTTCCTGCCTCATGAAAGATTGTCATGAACAAACTGGCGCCACTTTGATTAAAGCTGTCTCATGGATCATTGACAGAAATAATCTTCCTTTCCTCCTTTCAGTGTGTGATAAGTTCAAGTGACACTGAAGAAACCCACCCCAGATACGTCAAATCTAGCTAACTTACTATCTCCCAGTGTCAATCCTCCATTTCCTGAGAAAACTCTGAGACCACCAAAGACAATCTACAAGCTTATGTAAAAAAATTAACAGGTGTGTTGTGAGCAAGACACAAGAACTCATTCTTCCGCTCTACTCTGTGCTGGTGCGGCCTTAGTTGGAGTATTGTGTCCAGTTCTGGGCACCACATTTCAAGAAAGATGTGGAAAAATGATTAAAGGTCTAGAGAACATGACCTATGAGGGAAGGCTGAAGGAACTGGGTTTGTTTAGTTTAGAAAAGAGAAGATTGAGGGGGGACATGATAGCCATTTTGAGATATCTAAAAGGGTGTCATAAGGAGGAGGGAGAAAACTTGTTCATGTTGGCCTCTGAGGATAGAACAAGAAGCAATGGGCTTAAATTGCAGCAAGGGAGGTTTAGGTTGGACATTAGGAAAAACTTCCTGTCAGAGTGGTTAAACACTGGAATAAGTTGCCTAGGAAGATTGTGGAATCTCCATCTCTGGTGATATTTAATAGCAGGTTAGATAGACATCTATCAGAGATGGTTTAGACGGTACTGGGTCCTGCCATAAGGGCAGGGAACTGGACTCGATGACCTCTAGAGGTCCCTTCCAGTTCTAGTGTTCTATGATTCTATGAAACCCATCCTGACATCATATATTATTCCACACTCTGCACATAACATCTAAATAATACAGAATAAAATGGAACAGTAACTTGTATAATCTTTAGAAATATGTATAATAAATATTATAGGTTTATGAGGCAGATAATTTAATTTATAAGTAAAAATTCAAATAACTAAGGTTCAGACGTAAGTGTTTAACTCACATTGAATAAAACTTTACCTCTATGAATAGTCCCATTATTATCATTAGGATGTTTCATGGAGTAATAGAGGTTTCATCACAGATTAGAGTAGTACTCAGAGCAAAGGTGTAGGAATCAGGCACCAAAAAGGCATGGCATTGGCCAAAATTTAATTAAGAGGAGAGAGTTGGAGTGAAAATTATCTATAGGTTTTAGAAGGGTGTAAAAACCAAGAGGATGTGTATAATGACAATTTTTTTAAAGGAAAGAAAACTTAGAAGGAATTCCAGGAAAACACTTTTACCTCATCTCATTTTAGATCACATAAACAGCCTGCCACAGGAAGTGGTAGAAGCTCCATCTATTAAGTTATTTAAAATGGACTTGTGAAAGCACCAGAAAAATATACTGTAGGAATGAAATTCTGCACCACCAGAGGCATGTATTTTAAGACCTCCAATGGTTCAATATTTCTCAGTGCTAATGCGGACAATAACAAGTCCTATAGACTCTAGAAGATGCTGTGGGTTTTTGTAGCTGTGATGAAGGTGACAGTATTTGAGCTTTGAATGGGAGTGAAGTAGTTAAAAATAACAAAATGAAGAAACTGTATATATGCTGATATTTGGTGGATCTGAACTTGAACACTATCTATTGTTACAAAAAGCAAGAAATCTGGAGTATTTCATTTTGATTTACAAAATGTCTTGGATATAAATCAGACTTTTTTTAAAAAAAAATCTGTGTCTAGACAATTTTTACTATTCAGGTTGACATTTGCCTCTTGGCTTCTGCAGGTGCCAAAATCTATATGCTTCTAGACTTAAAAGATTGAAGAGATGAGTTTTAGTTCATTGGTTAAACTGTTATTGTATCACTTTAACCCTTTACGAAATCACTGTTGGCACTATCCCCAGTTTTTAAAAAATGTACAGGGACTTCTATTACCAACCCTAAAAGAATTTTCAAAATTGTTTGGGCTAACAACTTGACCTACATTGTAAATCAGTTTGATCCAGGGCCAAAGTTTGGAAAAAAACCTGTTTTCCTGTCTCTCACCCCCAGTTCAAGGTGCATTAGCTCTGAACGTTATATAAGAGGCAGAAGAATTTTATGGAACTTTAAGGTTTATTTCTGAGATACAAACTACTGAGTTCTGAAGCCTACTTTCCAATCTCCTTCAGTATGAAAGCAATTTCATGTCATTTAAACATTATGGAGGAACACTTGAATACTTACCAATTATCAAATAAACTATACTGTATAGTGAAATAATTAATTGTTATCACTCTCTTCCTTTCACTTCTGCTGTCACTCCTTTCGTTACGCCTGTCCTAGTATCACTATTTTTCAGCCTAAAGGGAAATAATCTCCTGATAACCCCTGGTCACACACTGCCTTACATAGCTAATAAATAATGTCAATTACTTCTAGTCTCTTAATTTAAATGAGGACAGAATCTGCTCTAATTATTCAAACTCCAAGTGAAATTCAGACTTCCCAGCAGCTCAAAGCCAAAGTAAAAAAGGCTTTATTAGGCTAAATTGAACTGGGGTAGAGTAATCCTACATTCTCCTCCAAGCCACTGCACCTGTGCAGTTGGCACGAAAATAATATTACAATGTGCAGTTATAAATGCAAAAAATCATCTATGGTCCTTTACCGTGAAGCAGTATGAAACTTCACTCTATATTATGGAGATGCTAGTCATGAATACATAATGAAAATGGAGTTCAGTTTTGCATTTAAAGCAGGATTCAGCTTCTTTTTTATAGATGAATATATTGTATCCTTTCTATGATTGTAATACTTAAGTATGTACACTATGATTTAATCTGGGAGCTTACAGGAAAACTGTCAATTTATGAGCTAAAATTAATTTTAAAATTAGGTCCTTCAAGAAATGTAGCACAGGTATCAGACCTTTTACTGTCCTGAATGATTTCAACAACAGAACTACAGAGACTTTCAAAAAAGTATCCATGTAGACCAAACTGACTGACATTTCAGGCATACACTGCATCTGAACACATTCAGTTGTAACTATACTAGCTAATTAACTATTTTTGTTCCTCACTGTAAAATACTGACAGGTCAGCGGCTCAACTGCAGCTTTTGTAGCATTAAAGGCAACAATCAATCAATACTTCACCTCTACAATACACTGAAGTAGCGTGTTCTTTCTATCCAATTATGCTACAGATCTACTGGTTGTAATGAGTCAGTGGTATCAGAATTTTGAGCAAATTAATGCACCATGCATCCCCATGAGTAGTTTATTTGGCAGCAGTTGGCTTCTGTGGAGCCGTCTGGCCCCCGTCCATTCCTCCGGCTGCCTCCCACAGAGGCAGCAGCATGAGCACCAGAGCACCAAATACACGTTCTTTAACATCCCTAAATTATAATTATACAAGATAACTACAAAGAAATTAAGGCTCCTACACATTAAAAAGCTTATTTAAGATTGTATAGGAGGGAAATATTAGAAGGAAGGAATAAATGTATCTTTAAAAATCAGCTTGCTCTAAAATGCATTGTCTATAGTTGCATAGTGGTACTACAGATTACTACTAATATTGCTGTGGTGATCCATCACCAATGTCTTAATTGCTTATTAAATTATATTTTAACACTGCCATGCATAATTTTGCACAGCCTTACTTGCATGAGTACTCCCTCATAGGTCTTATTTCTTTGATAAATACCATGCATATTATGATGCCATTACTTAATAAAATACTATGTATTCCTTTTATTATATGTGTTCACTTATTCTTGTTTATCCATTTCAGCCACGATCATCTTCGCACTCACTATCATGTCCCTTTCTAAATGAAATATCCTGCCTGTACTAGTACATAAAACCCAATATCAGGTTGTCCTCCTACTCACTCACCAATACTTACTCACATTATGATATACCCAAGGAAATCGTCATCTAATAAGACATTAGGTTGAGGGCCTGCTGGGCATTCTTGATACTAAAAATATAGAAAAATGAGACATTTTCCTTGTCTCCTCCCATGCTCTTCGTTGCTTGTCCATTAAGATTGTGGGGGAAGGAACAATCCATCTATCTACAAAGACCCTAAAGCATTGTCAATGCTACCACAATATACAATATAAATTATAACAGCCATAATAATTATTAAAGATATAGAAATAGCAAAGAATCTTATCTAATGCACTTATCAATTACACACATTGCATTTTTTGAAATGCAAAATATTTTTTACAGAACATTCAAGAAAACTGATAAAAGCCCCATAAATCAGAGTTATAATGTTCCTTTGATGTGCACAATTGGACCTTTTCTTTAAAAAAAATATAGTATGAGATGAAGATGGAGTTTCAGCATTAGATCTAAGTTTCCTAGGGCTATTCTTGTTTTAAGTTAGATGCTCAGCTTTACCAAAGTCTTGTTTTAATAGTAGTACTACTGTTGAAGTGGTAGTAGCACATTGTATGATAAATAAAATGGGCATTTACCAAAGATAACTTGTCAGCTGTAAATGTCAAACATAAGCACTGTAACACATACACCCGGAGTCGGAGAGGGGAGAGAGATTATCAGATGTATATAGTGTACCTTTCCCTTATTTAAAATCTTTGGGTAATAAATAAACGTGCAACAGTATTCACAAATGAGTTATTGAAGAATATTTTCTCAGAAAGGAAGATACAGTAGGCTTCATTATTTATTTTTAGTTAATGTTAACATTAAAAGAAAATATACAGGAAGTAGTATTATTAGTAACACGAGAAGAAGAAAGTAGCATATTGTTTAGGATTGTCCAAAGTTTGGATTCAAGGTTTAAAGTCACCTAAAATTACCATGTACTGTACCAAGTTTTGCAGGAGGCATAATACGATAGAAATAGTTAGTTTAGATTAATTTGAATGAATATACAACAGTTTAATGTTAATGGACCAATATATGTATTAACTGGATGAAAGAGCAGTCATTCCAGGCTGTGGATAACCTTGACAAATTCTCAATAATGAAATTCACACGTAGCACAATCTATAATAGACCCACTGAGAATCCTACCCTGACAGCAATATAAGTGTTATAAACACTTAGTAATACACTCCCCCCCCCACACACACACACTTCCCTTTGGGCAATAAGGAAAAGATGGGCCTCGAACTGTGCCAAAGGCTAACAAAGTTGGGTAGAGCATTAATGGTAAAAGTCCAGCCATTAACTCCCTCCCTTTTATACAAGGGAATCATTCGTACGTCCTGTATGACAATGCACCAAGGATAAAAATCATACTCACAGTTAAAACCAGGTTCAATATTGTTTCCAGCTTCAAGGCTGTTTATTGTGATTTGGAAGATGATGTGCAGCAATAGGAATGACAGGCTGATGAAACACAAGGATTTTAATAACCGTCCTGTATGCCCTAGAAGACACAACGTTGAGATGTACTTAGTTGAGAAGTTCCAAAGAGTAAAAAATGTTTCAAGCATAGAAATTTTAAAAAAAAATTATAAAAAATAAATGGAAAAGGTCTCGAAATCTAACAAGCTATGCAACAGTTATAAATATCACCTCAGTGGTTTCTCTCACTCATACCACAGTATATTGCACATTTAAAACAAAGCTTCAAACATGGCACTTCAGTATTAAAAAACCCTGATATCTGGAGAATCTAGATAATTTAAAAAAAAACATTTTAGGAAAATACTGGCTGAGTAATAATCAGTCTTAATTTGACAAAGAAAATTCCCAATATTTCTATCACCCAATCATCTGACATAGTAATAGAGATGTAGCTGTGTTAGTCTAGTCTAGCTGAAACAAAAAACAGGACTATGTAGCACTTTAAAGACTAACAAGATGGTTTATTAGGTGATGAGCTTTCGTGGGCCAGACCCACTTCCTCAGATCAAATTGTGGAAGAAAATAGGCATGACCATATATACCAAAGGGCTACAATAAAAAAAAGTGAACACATAAAAAGGACAAATCAAATTTCAGAACAGAGGGGCGATGGGGAGGGGTAGGTAAATGTTTGTGAGCTAATGATATTAGCTTCCCCAATTATCACCTCTAATATCATTAGCTCACAGACAATCTTTGAAATTTGAAATATTGGGCAGCTTGTGTAGACGCGGGGTAGCTATTTCGGGACACCTCTGGTATCCCAAAACAACCGTGCAGTGTAGACGTACCCTAATATGGATACTACCAGAACAGATGCTTTAGATTTATTCAGTTTGATTACACAGGTGACAAAATGCCATGAATTTATTTTGGTTGTTACAAATGTGGAAGGTAATGACCCTCCATAACTTGATAATTCTACCATGGCCACACTTCTCCTTTGCACTTTTGTCTCAGAATGAGGAACCCATTTAAAGGCATGTTGTAATACTGGCGATTTAAAATCTCTTTCAGATCCAACCATATTATTCATTATATTCCTGACAGACAGTTTATAAGTTAGCATAAATCTGTCATTTCTGAAATACTTCAAATTGTATTAACACGATCCTCTATGAATACAGGCACCACATTGCCCCATTTATTTAATTACTTAGAGTGATATTTCTTTTCATAAATAGCATGAACAGTATTTGTAATTCTTTTTCACTTATGTGTATACAAGCAATCACGTATTACTTGCAGGTATGCTCCAAGAAAGCAAATTTAAAGTTTGCACATTCAGTAACTTAATTATAGTGAATTCTGAACTCACAGACACAAACTATTCCAGGTGAAATGGCATTTTCTTTAGTAAGATGAAACTCTGCTTGATGCAGCAGGGGAACATGGCTCCTAACTGCCCTCACTAAACTCTGGCACAAAGGCAATTAAACAAGTCAAAGAAGCATCAAATCACTACTTTTGTACCATAGATGCACATCCAGCTGTTTTTTTCTACCCTTGTGTTGTGATGACAAAGTTACAGACCAGTAAATGCAACATACTTGGGATCTACAAAAGCAGCGAGGAGTCCTGTGGCACCTTATAGACTAACTGAAGTGTAGGAGCATAAGCTTTCGTGGGCAAAGACCCACTTCATCAGACATGGGTCTTTGCCCACGAAAGCTTATGCTCCTACACTTCAGTTAGTCTATAAGGTGCCACAGGACTCCTCGCCGCTTTCGCAGATTCAGACTAACGTGGCTACCCCTCTGATACTTGATACTTGGGATCTAATCCAAACTCCATGGAAGCCACAGGAGTTTTTCCACTTCAATGAGCTTTCAATCAGACTCTTGTTTTATTTTATATGGGCGAGAGGAGCAGAGGGAAAAGGTTTCCTAAAATGCCTTACCACAGCATTAGCCTATGAGCAGATAGATAGTCTAGACAAAGACCAGACTGCACTATTCACAACTAGGACTATGTGCCCACACACAAGGCCTCTGTGTTAGAGCGGGGGAGAGGGGAGGAGGAGAATCAGACAGTTTATTTGTCAAGAAATATAGTTTTGCTTTATCCACAATGATTGTAAATTTGACACAAATTCCCCATACAGCCATTGTTAGTAATGTTTTGTTTTGGGCCTCAGGCATTATTTGCAAAACACCATTCCCCTGATAATGTTGGGGATATGGGAAGCCCTGATTTAAGTCCCTGCTTGCACAGAGAAGAGATTTGAACTTGGGTCTTCCACACAGCAGGAGAGTGCCTAAAGCACTTGTGCCACAGGATGCCTGCAATCAGGACTCCTAAACTCTGCTGTTGAAGTTGTTCCACTTCATTTAAAATACTTGCATAGTCATTGATGTGAACTCAGAAGCTATATGAGAGCAGACACATGCATGCAATTAAGCACCAGGCTGCACTGCTGCAACTTTTATCAAACTTTTACACCAGAGAGGAGCACTACCTAGCCCACACTCAAACTCTTCTGTGCATTTAATGAGTTCCAGCCTTGGGCAGCACACATGCCTCATCACAAGAGGGGTACACCAAAATCTCAGGTCTTTTACCTCTGGGAACCTTTTAGTTTATTCCCTTAACTGCACCAGAAATGGGCCACGCAAGTTGCAATGAATAAACAGCTCCACCCCAGTAACTCAGTTAGATACTAAGCACATTTCCACTCAATCCACTGTGCTCAAAGGTGCCGAGAGGAAGGTGAAAAACTCCATGACCATCTTCAATTCCTTGACATCAGGAACTGACTCTAATCAAGTCAGTTTTTTTTATTTAAAGTTCAGAAGTACAGTGAATAAACTACAATCTGCTCAAATACAGTCTGTACTTGAAAAGAGGCTAAATTAATCAGATACATTATTTTCTGTGAATTATTCACTCAGCTCTCCTGGTCAGGCATTGAGCCTATAGAGAAGACAGATATTTTGAGGTCACACAATGCTGGAGAAGATGAACAGAAAAAAAAAACATGCTTCCAGATGATGTAATGATAAATGTAATATTAAGAAGGTCTTTAATAACAGGATTTCAAAGTACTTTACAAATTTTGTTAAAAATGCATTAAGCATCAACATGCTAGAAGGTTGGACAACTTCCCTTGGCATTATGGTGGAAGAAGTACACATGCCTCACAATGGTGGGTGGCACTTTAGGGAACATAGCAAGACAGTACTGATTAAAGCACCCGAGAAGGTGTGCCAAGGCTAGAACAGCACCAACATTAGCATTAGAATGCGGCAGCCTCCTCTCTAGCAGTTCCCGCTGAGTGGTGGCCATCAGAAACTGTATACATGAGTCTTCAAAAACTAATAATGACCGTTATCCCATTTATTCAAAAAGCTGGAGAGAGAGCACAACATTTGGAGAAACAGGGCTTCTGATAATTGGGGATTACTGAATAAGCTAAGTATGCTAATGAGCAAATGATAGATTTGAATAAGGGATGAATTTCAATTTCTAGGGGGTTGGGTAAACCAGTTTTACAGTATTTAAGAGATATATTTTGCTTTCCAATGCAAAACTTGGAACTAAAAACATAAAAATTAATTGCATATGTGTAGAATGGAACTGCTATGAAAGCAGACAGATGGAGTAAAAATTCTGAGGTACGACGGAGCATTTTAAATCAGTCAGGGAATGTTTTCTTTGAGGTCTTCTACGTATCTTTTACTTATCCACAAATAACCACTTTTACGATGAGAATCCCTAAATTTAACTGTAGTTTATTTAATCCACAGTTCTCCTGTGTAAAAGCTCAGTTCACTTTAATGGCAGTTGTATGCCCCATAAAAGGGGATATAAACACAGTAGAAAGTAATAATGATCTTTTATATAGAGAGAATGATTCCAGAGTCCATGTTAAGAATTAAATAGAATACCATTTACTAGATTTGTTAGTGACCTGCATACACGGCTTATAGAGGAAGCGATATCAAAACACAGCTAACAGGGGACTGAAACGGGACAAGATTCCATTAACTACCATAAATTAAACAAAATATAAGACAAACTGAATATTTCAAATAATGAAATGAAACAAAATATACCTATTTGTAGCTTTAGAGCTAGATTTTTTAAAAATCACATTTAAATCAATGTTGAAAGATTTCAGTGGTACGCATTTATTCAAGTGAGGGAATAATTTGATTCAAAACCAGTCGTAGAAACTAAGGAAAATGGGCGTCTTTACTAAGTGGTGTGCAATTCCCAGAAGGGCCAGGGGAACTAAATACTGGCATACATCATTGGAAATTTACCAACATGTCTAGGCACCTACATTAGTAAGTTCCTTCAACATTTTAGGACTCTAGAGTTTAGCAGTCTGAGCATTCTAGTCCAATCCAGTAAAGCATTTAGCTCGTGCACTTAACTAAGTACACGAGTAGTTTCACTGAACATATCAAAACTTTTTGCTGTATTGTGGCACTGTGTACACCATCTTGCAGGATCAATTGCTCAGTAGTTTTAAGACAGCCAATTCCTGCTAAAATCCTTTAAAACCCTAGCATTATACATTACAGTCTTCCAAGCAGTTATGTAGCCTTTACACATGTAAAGAGCTGCAGAGAGGAAACAATTTGTACTTCCCAACAATAAATTGTTTTGTCCTACAAAACTTAGTGCCTCTAACTCTTGAGGTTAAAAAACAACAAATGGTCTGGTAGCACTTTATAGACTAACTAAACATGTAGATGGTATCATGAGCTTTCGTGGGCACAGCCCACTTCTTCAGATGACCGGAGTTATTAGTTTAGGATGCGCACACCCAAAATAAATAGGAGAGGGGAAGGGAAGGGTTGTAATTTGTACAGCATTTGATATGTTTTGAATAAACAGAGATACAAAGAAGGTATTAACAGCACTGATTCAGGCTGGGTCATCTGTAAACAGTGGTGAACTAGAACAAGGCAAAGGCCATGAATAAAGAAAAGGGGAACACAACAGTTGGAAAGGATTTTGCTTAGTATGAAATTTGATAGTGGCATGCTCTCTCTATTTGGTATATTTATACAATGGCAAACCATTAATCCACAGATTATAATAATCATATATTGGCACAGAACCTGAAAAAAAAAATTGCTTCCATTCAGTGAACCTTAAACATGCTTCCTAAGTAGGAGTTCACACAAATAAAATGTGTAAATCTTGTAGCTGTCATTGTTGGGGGGTTCTTTTGTTTCTCCCAAAGAAAAAACATTTACTTTCTTCTCTTTTTGCAAATGGTATATTTTTTCCGTTATGCTGAAAGTATCCATTATACTGCAGCCTATCTAAATTTAGATGATTAATTTTATATAAAAATCTATTTAAATAAATCCCCTAAAGAACACTCGTGCTGCATCACTACCTTCTACTCAAGAAGTTTGGTTCTAGGACAGTCCAGGTAGGCTCATCTACAGGGAGCACAAGAGGGCAATTTTCCAGGGGATGTAGAAAGAGGCCTGGGGACTCCTGGTGACAGGAGCCATAGACCCTTTAAATTGCCAGGGCTGCCTGGGGACCATGCTAGGGTGATGCTGAGGACTAGCTGTCCCAGATCTGCCCCTTCCACTCGAGGCCTCACTCCTTCTGGGAACGTGAAACTGTCCCCTCCCCACCTCGCCCAAGGGCCTATAGAGGCGGCCAGACTCCCTGGATGAGGGTGATCGTATTTCCTAAAAGGAAAATAGGACACTGTAAGGGGCTGGCCTGAGCCTTTCCCCAACTAGCCCAAGCCCCTCTGCTTAGGTGTGGCTGGCCTGAACGGCTCGCCCAAGCCCCACAAAGCACAGAGTGGGCAGTAAGATCCTATTGCTCAGACTGCAGATTCTGTAGCATAATCTACATATAATTAGCGAATTCAAAACAGTATCAAATTGCTCTTTTAGCCAACATTTTGCCCACAGAACACAGGGTTGGGAGGCAGGGCCTGTGCAAGTAGCGATCTATATACTAGATAGGGTGACCATATTTTCCAAAGGTTGGGACTGGCATAGCCACTTACTTGCCCCTTGGTCATGGGCACCCCTCATTTTTGACAGAAGTGAACATCTGTCCCATTTGCTTTTGCCAACCTATCAACAGCAAATAGGACAAATTCTTGCTTTTTCCAAAAAAGTCAGGATGGCTAGCCCTGGGCTTCAAAAAAGGGACTATCCTGACCAAAACAGGATCTATGCTTCCCCGATAGATGACACTGTAAGCATCACAAAACACATGAACTGGCTAAATTGCTAGGAGTCTCAGCAAAAAACTGAATGAAAATTAATGCATGCCCTACCAGACTTGAAAGGGACCATGCCATAATATTTCCATTTAAATCCAATAGCTGCAGAGTTCAGAGTTTCTGTCTTGGAGAAAAGGATACAAGGTTTGAAGGTCAAACCTTCATCCTATCATCCCCACTACTACAAGGACTGTCAGATCAAGTGCTGCCACTCCAAATTCCTCCCAAGTTGGAGGAATTTGGATCTGACTTTCTGGTTCATTTCCATCCCTAGTGTGAGGTAAGGCCCAAATCAAGAACTCTGGTAACTACTGTGCCCTCATATAAAAGAAGCACATTCCTTCTGTTAACGTTAAAACAATATACAAGTCCCATTTGGATAAAATGTTAAGAAAAGCAGTACATTATAATGAAATTCGGTTTATCCTATGTAGCATCGTTTTTTAATGACATCACAAAACCACTAGAATTTCTAATAGACATGTTTTAATGGTGTATGAGTTATCAGCAAATTTTTAACTTTACTTTCTGTAAACAAATGAACTATTGTTTACTTCTATGTAAGACAGATGCTTCTCTGCTTCTATTTCCTCTCTCTCTCTCTTATCCCCCCCCCCCCATTTTAATTAGGATACTATCAAATTTCATTAAATACCCACAAAATGAACAAAAACGTTAACAGACATAAATTATTATGGATTACAGGAATGCAAAAGGGATTTGGGTAATCCTGACAGTTAAAAGTGTTGTGTAACTTAATGTAACTTGATTTAGAAATGAAAACAGAGAAAAACACTTACACAGAAAAATAAATACCTATTTACTCAAGCTTCTTGCAAGACTTCCTATTATTTCTAGATGTTTTCGTGGCTAGAATACTATTAGAACTGAGATGTATCCACTGCATCAATAGACAATGCTATCCTTCAAGCCAGTTATAATCTTTGAATGGCAAGTTTAAACAGGCAACATATCCATTTTGTTAACAAAATATTTTGCCAGACAAAACCCAGAACTTAACTGCTCATTATTTTTCCAGAGGATCATTGCAGAATCCTGTAGCATTTAACATATACTTGCCACCTTTCAAATTCATAGGTGAGATTTAACAAGCCTAATACAGGAAATAAATATTATTTTTACATTAGTATATTCAAATATTGTACAATTTTATGCCAAGATATGCAGTTAAAAAAGTTTGAATTTTCTGCTGTATAGACCTTAGATGAAATGGTTACAGTGACTGCGGTTCTTCAAAGTGTGTTGTCCACATATATTCCACTGATATTCACATGCACTCTGTGCATGTAGGAGGTGTTCTTGAACAGATAGACTCACAGATAGACACTCAGACAGACAAACTCTCTCAAATGTATGGTAGATATTCTAAAATTCTCTACTTGTGTTTCCCCATTACCTTTCCCTAAAATACTCTGTGTCTCAGAGATTCAGAGCCTTTTCAAGTTTTGTTCCTGCTTACAACAGTTACACTGCTCCAGTCAGGGAATAAAAACAGTACTAGATGACATACAACCAATTTTAACACAGGTCAGACTTGAAAGAATTACCAGTTCTTATATAACTTTCTGCTTTTTGCAGTTTGTGAGTTCTCAGAGACATCAAAATGAGCTATGTGCATGCTTCTCAGGATCAGGATTTATCCCAAAAATGCTGTTTGGCAAGATTCATCCATAACATCTGCCAAACACACAGCAAAAATGTCAGTGAAACTCCAGTAATCCACAAAACTAGCATGGATGAGTTCTACAAATGACCCACATGGATGCTACCGCAGGTGTTTAAATTCCTTAAAACATCTGATTTACCAGGCTGCCCTTTGGCCCTTTGTACTAACCAGCTAACATCTTGTTATCATCATGAAGGTTAAAATGTATCCAGCTGAAGACAGATTTAGTGGAGCCTCCTGATTGCTAGATAGATAACTGTTCACAACCAGCAGACAGAGAGGGAAATGTTTTATTGTGATCTGGTAAGAATGGCAGAGCTGTTTGCTAAGCACAGATCTGATTAGTATTCTTGATGGAGCATTTGGCTATTCAACTGAGAGAATTTTTAAAAAAATCATCATAGTACCTTAAAGAAAATGCTAGTTTTTCCAGTAAAAGAGGGATTGCAAAGTAACCTTCAAGTGCCTCTGTATCTCTTCAATGTATGTCTGTATAACACCAGGAATTTGCTCAGCAAAGTGCAGCTGCTGCTATCCTTGCTGGTCTATTTCCATATATGACCATAGGGATCTGATGGATTTAAAAACAGTTACAACTCTATAGCCCATGAAGGCATAAGGGAGCAAACTCTAGCTAGCTTAGTCTTAAATAAGGATGCAAATAGCCCTCCAGATATATGAAAAGAGCATACAAAATCTAAGTGAGATTGTGAGACACTTACAGATTTTACAATGTTTATACAGTTTGAACTGTCAGCAGTAGAACCAGGAACTGAAAGGGTCAAAGGAAGACAGCATGTCCACTGCAGAATAATATTTCAGGCTAAGGAGTGTAAGCATGAAAGGTGCATGTGCAGATGCATATGCACATGTGCACACACTCCTAAGCACATAAAAAAACTAGACAAGGCAAACAAGCAAATCCAGCTGAAAATACTTAGATACATTATATCAAGTGAATTAAGTATTAGGAACAACAACCACCACCACCACCACCACCCAAACAAACCCACTTTGATAGATCTGAAATTTTATAAAAATAGATAGCATTTAAGAGGAAAAAAGTAAAAGGACATGTCTGGACTAAACAATAGAAATAAAAAGATATATTGAAGGAGATCTTTTTTACAGGTTACCAGATGAAGCAGGAGAGAAACATTTTAGAATTCGAAACTTTCTTAAAAGACATAAAACCCAGATCAAGTTATATCCAAAATTACTAGGATAGAGACTGATCATTCTCATTAATGTAGGGGAGGTTATGACTCATACAACTAAGTGTCACTTCCTTGCTCATGAGAAGTAAATGAGACATAATATGAACCAGTTTGCTATATATCATAACACTTCCTGATAAATAGTACTCAAATTTTTCAACAGAAAATCTCTCATACTTTCATCCTCTGTAAAGCTGTACATTGTAAATGGAAAACAAAAGGTTAGGAAATCAGCAACTTTGCAGTGAAACATGAGGAATTAATCAACCTGAGTGTTAATAGATAATTGTTTGAATTAAAAAAAATGAGTCTCAGATTGTATAAATCACCACAGCGCCACCGAAGGAAATGGAACTATGCCAATTTACAGCAGCTGAAAATCTGACCTTCTCTGTTCAATTTAACAACTTAAACAAGTATTAAGCAAACATTTCCCAAATTTATGGCTGAACTTCTTACATGGAGGTCAGACTGCATTTCTTACTTCTTAGTCACCAATCTAAATAAAGTGACCGCTTAGCACATTCTGATAACATGAAGGTCATTTTTGCCAGAAGGAAGTCTAATGCAAACCTCCAAGGTGCCTGCTAATTGGCACCAAGCTTCACATGAGGGACATGTTTTGAATCATGGAGATTTAGCTTCTGCCATGTTGCAAGCATCCCTGTATAGATGTAGTGGGTGCCTTAGCCTCAAACTGAAACATAACTAAAAATACACATATTTATATATATATTTACTGAATTTATAGTCAATAGGCAATAACTATTTACCTAACTATATGACTGCTAACAATAGCACAGTGCACAGAGGGAAGACGGTGGATGTAGCAGGGGCTCTGTCTCATGCCTAAAGTCAGGAGAAAGGAACCTAGACACTCACTCCATTCTTGATGCCTTTGGGTAGGGAAGCACAGCATCAATAGATACTGCTTGCCAAAAAAAAAAAAAAAAAAAATCCATCCTTGTACATACAAATCCATGGTACACCCACATCTTGAATACTGCGTACATATGTGGTCTCCTCACCTCAAAAAAGATATACTGGCATTAGAAAAAGTTCAGAAAAGGGCAACTAAAATGACATGACAGGTTAGGCATTTTAGAACTCACTTCTAACCCTTAATTACTAATTGCAAGGTGACCCCAGCTCACTCAGAGTCACCAGAGCCTGATGAAATGCACCCTAGAATAGCCTAGGAGATGACTCAGTTGATCCTTCGAGATGTAGTGAATAATCTCAATTCCTTTCTCTCAAATGGCCACATCTTTAGCCATCCACCAATGCCAGTACTCATGTCATGTCTCCCCTTCCCCATGCCCAAAGGACTGTGCCAAATTCAGATGAGGGGTGTCAAAGTCAGACACAGGTCTCACAGATTTGTCCGACCACTCTGTTTATTAGCAAAACTGCTCTGCTAATACATCCAGAAAATGTGAGTACCATACACGGCTCAAACCCCTTTGATTTATACAGTCAAAAGAAAGCCAACTTAATAAGTTTAAAAGGTGGCAAAACTTCACATGATAGTATGAGACTAGTCAAGTATCTTCATTTCCACATCAAGCACACAACAATATCCTGTCCATATCTCTGTGGCTACCTCAATTACTTTCTACCTAACAAACACCTAGGCTGTGTCTACACTGGGCCACTTATTCCGGAAAATCAGCCGCTTTTCCGGAATAAGCTGCGAGCTATCTACACTGGCCCTTGAATTTCCGGAAAAGCAACGATGCTCTACTGTACAAAATCAGCCGCTATTCCAGAAAAACTATTCTGCTCCCGCTCGGGCATAAGTCCTTATTCCGGAACACTGTTCCGGAAAAGGGCCAGTGTAGACAGCCTAGTAGTCTTTTCCGGAAAAAAGCCCCGATCACGAAAATGGCAATCGGGCTCTTTTCCGGAAAAGCGCGTCTACATTGGCCACAGATGCTTTTCCAGAAAAAGGGCTTTTCCGGAAAAGCAGCCTGCCAATGTAGACGCTCCTTTTCTGGAAAAACTGAAAACGGAATAGTATTCCATTTTAAGCAGTTCCGGAAATTCATGCCAGTGTAGACACAGCCCTATTGTTCCTTTTCCTGTTATCTCAGGCTCATCTGGCTTCACTCTGATCTGCATACCTACAAACCACATTAACAACATTTCCTCTTTCCTGTTCAGACACAAACAGTGTTCCTTCAACTTATTCAATTATTACAGTATAATTAATCCTTCTCTTACAATATATGTCTTTCTACTTTCACAGGGGTTTCCACAAGGTTAAGTGGAGATGTAGCCCACAGAGCTATTTTAGCCTTTTATTTTGCTTAGCAGTAACTCAAGGAGCCTAGATTGGCTTAAGCAGATTAGCAAATTGGGTATGCGAGGACAGGACTGGTCCTTAGTCTCTTACCACCAGGGAAGGGTGAGTATATAAATATATGAGCATATGCCAGGAATGATACCAAAGACATCCACAGAACTATATTATTTCTATCTGTTAATATGATATTGAGCATCTTTGGCATATACCCTATTGTTCCCAACAAGATATTGAACTCAGTTGTAATTCTGTTGTTTGGGATTCTGGGATTATAACCCTATTACTCTCAGCTCATTAAGTTAATATTAATTGGCAAGGAAGACAATTATTAAAATTGTTACAATGATTTTTACAGTTGTAACAATTACAATTATTTTAAAAAAACTGGCTACAGAGGCCACTCATCATTGGCAAAGGGATGTGGACTTGCTGCCTTTGCCTAACCTGGCTGCTCCTGTGTAGCCTTAGCAGCATCAAATCCTGCAGCCATGGAGCATGTCCGATGAGAGCTTTCCCAGCCCTGCCTAAGTCAGAAAGCCTCTTGCTTCCCTAGCATCTAAGTCCCTCCTGCTCCACAGCTGGGACAAGAGAATCTGAGTCCTTCCTCTCCTCCAGGAGCCTTTATTTATACTGCCCTCAGCTGGGCCCTAATTGGCTAATACCTGCCACAGCTGCTGGCTCCACAGCTCCACCACCCCAGCCCTCTCCCTGTCTGGGTTTTAACCCTTAAGGGGCCAGTGTGGGGCAGATGCCCCATCACACCAAGTCTGTCTATCAGGCTCTCACCACCATAGTAAGAGAGCTTTGCCCATGACAGAGTTTTTTGGGAATGGAATTTTCACCTTCCACCCAGAGGCAAGCCCCATGCATCCACAATGTCTGGTTGCATTCAGCTAACAGTGAATATGGGCTGGAGAATAGAGGGAGCAATTCTGCTCATTCCTCCTCTCACACATGGATTAGTCGCCATGTATATATATATATTGCAACGTATATAACGGCTGGCTACGCCTACAATCTATCCAACCTCATTCCCTCGTGGTGCACGGGGCAGGGACCTGGAGAAGCCCCTAAATTAGCTTTCAAATCTAACAGAGTATGTGTCTACAGTATGTGTTATAAGAACATGTTGTAGGTATGTGTTGTTTGGAGTGACACCTAAATCATTTCTACTTGCAAATAAAACTTCATATAACGGAAATCAAGTAACTGGTGCATTGTCTCTGCTGCGGTAATAGATCCATAGGCTTGACTAGTACACAGTATTAGCAGAGGAGTCTTCCATCACATTCTTCGGATTCTATTTTTTTAATTCAAACACAGAACCCGGGGGAAACGGTTTGTGCCAAGGTCACCCTGTTTTCTCTGACAATCTAGGAGTACGTTGGGCAAACACAAACAGAATCTAATTGCCTTTCCCACCCAAGCTTGCTTATTAGCACCAAAACCTCCCTTATGAGCAGAAACCAAAACAAAAACCTAACAACAACGTGGCAGTGGGCTGGTACTTTGTGCATGTGTAAAGCATGATGCCTTTCTAGCCTTAATACTAGATCATATATACAAAAACCACATTGTCTCTGCAAAGCCGTGTGTTGTGCACATTTCAGATAAGGGTGCCTCAATATCTTGTTCATGAGGTTGAAACACATTTTACTGCCTCGCTTTCCTGTTCAAGTATTTTGCTAGAGTGTAAGTAGCTAAATAGTCCTTCATTACAACCAAACTATGAACAAACCACAAGAAAACAATAACAGCTACAGTGTTACGCTATTTTTAAATACAATCCATCCTCACCCCTAAAAGGAGTCTCAAGCTGTTGTTCCCTCCAATAGGTTATTGCCCCAGATGAGGATATTGCATTACATCAGATGTGGTTTGCCGTACTCAACAGAAATGGACTCAAGCTAATTAGCTGAGCAGGACTGCAGATTACATAACATACATGGATCCTCAAATTTGGAGATATTTGGACTGGCTTTTCCTTGGCACAGCAGGAATGAAATAGGCAAACCTGTCTTTGGTTCCAGTATGGCTTTGCTGTGTGAGTGGGGTGGGCAGAGATCAAGGCACACTGGCACCTGCACCCCTATGCATTACAGATCCCAGTTTCAAAAAAGCTTTTTTCAAAAGAGAGCGTCCACACCTCGAAACTGATCTGCTTTTTGGAAAGAGAGCATCCAGACTGCGTGGACACTCTCTCTAAAGCAGTGGTCCCAACCTTTTGGGGCTGTCGGGCACCTGGGGGTGGGGCCACTCATGCGCTGGGCACCCAGGGGCGGGGCCGCACACGCACCCAGGGGTGGGGCCGCACACACACCTAGGGGGTGGAGCCACCCATACGTTGCGTGCCCAGTGCCGGTGCCACCCATGCGCTGCACTCCCAGGGCCGGCGCCATTCCTGGGCCGCACGCCGCGCGCCTGGGGCCGGCGCCGCTCCTGCACCGTGTGCCCAGGTGTGGGGACGCCCATACACCACGTGCCCGGGGCTGGTACAGCCCATGCACCACACACCCGGGGGCGAGGCTGACCATGCGCTGTGCGCCCGGGGTTGGAGCTGTCCCTGTGCCACGTACCCGGGGCCAGCGCCACGCCTGTGCCGTGCGCCGAGGGGCTGGCACCGCCCTTACGCCGCGTACCCGGTGCTAGCACAGCCCTTGTGCTGTGCACCCGGGGGCGGGGCAGCTCATACGCCGCGTGCCCGGTGCCACCCATGCGCTGCACTCCTGGGGCCAGTGCCGCTCCTGAACTGCACGCCCATGAGCCAGCAGCGCCCATGTGCTGCGCGCCTGGGGCCGGTGCTGCTCCTGTGCCACGTGCCCAGGGGCGGGGACTCTCATACACCACGCACCCGGGGCCAGCACAGCCCATGTACCACGCACCTGGGGGCAGGGCCGCCCATGAGCTGTGCACCCAGGCCCCAGCACTTCCCATAATCTGTGCATCCGGGGCCGGCACAGCCCTTGCACTGTGCACCCGGGGGCTGACACCACCCATGCACCACGTGCCCGGGAGCGGGGCTGGCCCCGATCACTCGGCGGGTGCACAGAAATGGCCCGGTGGGCGCCATGGCGCCCGCGGGCACCGAGTTGGGGACCACTGCCTTAGACTTTAGTAAATTTGATACAGACTTGCATGACCTTCTTATCAATAAACTAGGGAAATACAACCTAGATGGGGCTACTTTAAGGTTGGTACGTTACTGGTTGAATAACTGTTCCCAGAGCTTAGCTATCAGTGGTTCATAGTCATACTGGACCCTGTGGAGTACCACGGGTATCAGTTTTGGGACCAGTTATGTTAAGTTATGAAGTTATATTAAATTTGTGGATGATATCCAGGTGGGAGGGGTTACAAGTGCTTTGGAGAATAGGATTACAATTCAAAATGATCTAGACAAACTGGAGAAATGGCCTGAGGTAACTAAGATTAAATTCAGTAAGGACAAATGCAAAGTACTCCACTTAGGAAGGAATAATCAGTTGCACACATACAAAATGGGAAATGACCAGTGTTCCTTCTAACCTGTGTGGCAACAAAGCTTCACAGGTGATTAATCAGTCCCACCCAATCAGAGGCTCAGTGCTCCATGCAGGGAGCTGACTGACTCAGCTGGGCTGGGCTGATTAATCACATGTGAAGCTGGGCTGCTGGGCAGCTTAGAGGGAACACTGGACATGATTGCCTAGGAATGAAAACTGTGGAAAGGGATCTAGTGGCCATAGTGGACCACAAGCTAAATGTAAGTCAATGTGATACTGTTTCAAAGAAAGCAAACATGATTCTGGGATGCCAGGGGTTGCTGAGTGCTCGAGCTCCAGTCCCAGCCCCATGGTAGTCTACAGGCTCTGGCCTTGCTTCTACAGGATGTCTGAGGCTCTGGCCTCATGCTGCCATGTGTTGCTGGAGCTGCCACCAGCCCTGGCCCTGCTGTTGCGGGCTGCCAAGAGCACAGGCTCCTGCCCCATGGCAGCCTGCCAGCTCTGGTCCCAGTCCTGCGCTGCCTCAGGCTGTTGTCAGCTCGATCCTGTGCTGCTGAAGGCGGCCCCACCCAGTCCCAGTGCCACAGGCTGTCAGGAGCTTCTGGGGACTGCTGCCTGCTCCAGCCCCTGTCCCGTCCCACTGCTCCAGCCCGGCGCCTGTTGGATTGACCTCTTGCCATTAGGCTACCAGGGTTCTCTGATCAAGGAACATCCATGGTCCTGCCAGGACACAGATGTTGCCAGACCAGAGAATTCCAGTTTTAGGAGGTGCAACCTGTGTTATAAAAACATATCAATGTACTATCACTCTGTCACCTAAATGAAAACAAAGTTGTCTTCAAAGATTCTTCTTCATTTCATAAGGCAAAGACAAATCCTTATTTACTACAGCTTGCAAAATTAAAAGGTCTCCTTCCCTGGCCTGACACTGAAATTACATGGATCATATTATAGACAAATATCAAATGTTGATGAAAACATCTTCAGTTTTACAACACCCTACTGTTGCCATAATTTGTTTTCTGTTCACATTGACTGGGATGGTTGTAAAGCAGCTTAGATATTATCTTTTAGCTATTAAGGACAAAAACTGTTCTCTGTAAGATAGTGCTTGATATTGATATTCTCGTCCTACATGTTCAGAACTCCCATTTTTATTAGTGGTCAGACCCGCGTAAACTGAACAGAACATTGAAGCTGCGGATTGATTTGAGAGAGCATATTTTTCATTAACACGGTCCCTTCTTTCAAATTTTATCTGTAATTCACTTTCTTTAGTTTGACAAACAAAACAGCCTTCTCAGAAGTAAAATACTCACAAGGCAGCTTCACTCAAATCAAGATTCTTTACTGCTAGTATTATAATTTTCACTTTCAGTGCAATAATCTTTTCATTGTGCTTCAGTACAAACATAGAATTTTCCTTGTACCCCAGAATTCATTAAGAGCTAAGTTCTGAATTCCCTACTCAGGCAAATCTCCCATAGGGCCAAATAATGAGAGGTGCTGAGAAATTTTGCCATGATTTCACTGTCTTTGGTTTCATGACCTCCAGGAATAGAGCCCGTGAAGCTAACAAAAGGAAACAAAATGTAGAGATATAAAATAACTACCATCAGAACCACATTAGTATGCTTCAAAGTTACTAGACAGACATTAAGTGCCTTCTGTATTAAAAACAGTATCATGAGATGTGGTGTGTTATGTGAAAATACCGTAATTTAGTTTGGAGAAGCTTGCCAGACAGAAAATTCATTTATAAAGATTAATAATTTATGAGCCGAGAAAATGCATTTTTCAGGGGAAGGCAATTCTACCATCACACCAAAAGACATGAAAGATAGTCACATCTCCATACCAAATGTGCAGTGAATCCAGAGTCTTTTTCCTCCCTCACTTGGTCCCTCACACACACATCCTGACAGCATATCTGGCCTAATGGATGGAGGGGAGGGAGTAAGGTAGTATATGTGATATAACTTCATTTTAGCAAGGCTTTTAATACAGTTCCAAAAGACACTTTCATAAATGTGGTCTAGATAAAATTTCTATTAGGTGAGTGCATAACTGGTTCAAAGACCATACTCAAACAAGGTTCTCTCTCACCCCAAGATGATATACCCAGTGGGAATTTGTCTTCAGCCCAGGATTTTTCAACATCTTGATTAATTAAGAACATAAGAATGACCATGCTGGGTCAGACCAAAGGTCCATCCAGCCCAGTACCCTGTCTGCCGATAGTGGCCAATGCCAGTTGTCTCAGAGGGAGTGAATCGAACAGGTAATGATCAAGCGATCTCTCTCCTGCCATCCAAAGGATGGGTCAGGTTTGGGAATCTCCCTAAAATCCTCAGCCATGAAGACTGAAGCAAAGAATTAATTTAGTTTCTCCGCTATGACTTTATCGTCTTTAAGTGCTCCTTTTGAATCTCCATCGTCCAGGGGCCCCACTGGTTGTTTAGCAAGCTTCCTGCTTTTGATGTACATAAAAAACATTTTGTTATTACCTTTGGAGTTTTTGGCTAGCTGTTCTTCAAACTCCTTTTTAGGCTTTTCTTATTACATTTTTACACTTAAGTTGGCAGTGTTTATGCTCCTTTCTATTTACCTCACTAGGATTTGACTTCCACTTTTTAAAAGATGTCTTTTTATCTCTCACTGCTTCTTTTACAAAAGACAGGACTATGCAGCACTTTAAAGACTAACAAGATGGTTTATTAGGTGATGCGCTTTCATGATTTTCATGGGCCCACGAAAGCTCATCGCCTAATAAACCATCTTGTTAGTCTTTAAAGTGCTGCATAGTCCTGTCTTTTGTTTCAGCTAGACCAGACTAACATGACTACATCTCTATTGCTTCTTTTACGTGATTGTTAAATCACGGTGGCTCTTTTTTAGTAGTTCTACTATGCTTTTTAATTTGGGGTATATAGGGAATTACTATCCATAGTGATTCTATGGAATATGTTGATTCATTTAAGATTTTTACTTCATTTGATTCTAAATTTTCTTTCACATATAGTGCCACTCCCCCACCCGCACTACCTGTTCTGTCCTTCCGATATATTTTGTACCCCGGAATGATTGTGTCCCATTGATTGTCCTCCCTCCACCACGTTTCCGTGATGCCTATTATATCAGTATCCTCCTTTAACACGAGGCACTCTGGTTCACCCATCTTATTTTTTAGACTTCTAGCATTTGTGTACAAGCACTTTAAAAACTTGTCACTTGTTTATTTGTCTGCCCTTTTCTCATGTGTCAGATTCTTTTTTATGTGAATGTTTTTTATCTGATCTGGCCCAAACTTTATCCTCTCCCATCCTCTCCTCCTGACTAAAACCTAGAGAATCTCTATCAATAGACTCTCCTCTAAGAGACGTCTCTGTCCAATCCATATGCTCCTCTGCACCAATTGGTCAGGATCCACTTTAGGTTTAGGTGGAGTCCATCTTTCCTGTATAGGCTCCCCCTATCCCAAAAGGTTCCCCAGCTCCTTATAAAGCTAAACCCCTCTTCCTTACACCATTGTCTCATCCACGCATTGAGACTCTGAAGCTCTGCATGCCTACCTGGCCCTGTGCAATTATATAATTGTTTAAATAATGCAGTGAAGAGTACGCTAATAAAGTTTGCAGACAACACCAAGTTGGGAGAGGTTGTAAGGACTTTAGAGAACTGGATTAGAATTCAAAATGACCTTGATAAATTGGAGTGTTTGCATGAAATCAACAATTCAATAAAGGTAAGTGCAAAGTACTTCACTTAGGAAGGGGGAAAAAAATGAAATGAACTACTACAAAATGAAAATTTACTGGCTAGACAATAGTACTGCTGAAAAGGAGGGGGTGCTTATCACGAATCACACATTTAATATGAGCTAACAATGTGATAAAGGAGTGAAAAAAATTAATATCATTTGGGGCTATGTGTCACTAGTAAGACATGAGAGGTAATTGTCCCAGTATTCTGAGCACTGGTGAGGCCTCCTCTCTGTCGAATTCTAGGCACCACACGTGAAAAAACACGTGTACAAACTGCAGAACATCCAGAGGAGAGCAAAAATAATTAGGGCTGTAAGGCGATTAAAAAATTAATTGCGATTAATCACGCTGCTATCTATTTAAATATTTTTTTATTTTTTCTACATCTTCAAATATTTTTATTTCAATGAGGGCTGTCAATTAATGCACGTTTCTAAGGGGCAGCGCTACAGGGAGCCCAGGATAAGCAGTGCAGCGCTGCCCCTTTGCAACGCCGCAGCGGCATTTCAAAGGGCCAGCACAACACAGAGTCTGGGGTCAACTCGAGTCCCCAGCTGACCCCGGGGTCTGTGCAGCGCTGCCTCCCGGAAACACCACAGTGGCGTTCCAAAAGGGGCAGTGCCGCACGGAGCCCAGGATCAGCTGTGCAGCGCTGCCCCTTTAAAATGCTGACATTGCGTTTAAAAGGGGCAGCACCTCACAGCTGACCCCGGGCTTTGCTTTGTGCTGTGCCTTTGAAACACTACAGAGGCATTTCAAAGGAGCAGCACCTCACAGAAACACCTGTGATTAATGCATTAATTTTTTAATGTGTTAATTCTGCCCTGCGTTAATCGCAGGCTTAACGCACATTAATCAACAGCCCTAAAAATAATGATACAGTGTTTTTAAATCTTTCCTCATAGTTCAAGTTTTTGAACTATGGGCTTTGAACCCTTGACCTTTAGCTCCCAAGGCAGGTACCTTATCCACTTCACCACTGGAGGAGCCCACTGAGCTAGCTACCTTCAGGGCCCCCCTTATCCATTCTATGTCGCAAGGGTGTGAATGCAGAACTGTTTAGTCTTCAGATGAGATGACTAAAGAGGAACTGGATAATTTTCAAATACGTTAAAGTCTGTTATGAGCATGGTGATCAGCTGGTCTCCATATCTCCTGAAGAAATATCAGGCTTAATGTGCATCAATGAAAATTCAAATTATGTTTTAGGAAAATGTGTCTAATTCTAAAGGTAAGTTAAGCACTGGCAATATTTTTCCCAGCGGAAGTTGTAGAAACCTCACCATTGGAGATTTTTACCCTCAGGTTAAACAAATCAGACAGGGATTCTGTAGGTATAATCCATCCTGTCTTGACACAGGAGACTTTTAGTAGCCTGGTCAGCAGTGCTGACCAGAGCCCCCAGAATCCTTTTTTGACTGGGCATTCAAGTCAAAACCAGACACCTGTCAACCTTAACTCTACATTTCTATGGTTCCTGGATGCAGCTTCATTCAACTATGTAGGGGAGGTGAGACATTGACTAGGACACTTCAATGACAAACGTCACCCAAATACTTTTTTCGTAATCAATGTCTTGTCTCCAGCATACATAGGCCATTCCTTCTTTTGCCAATTAAGAAAAGATTTTCAAAAACGATCATATAAAAGAGCCGTGATTAAAAGTGAATTTTGCAAAATGGTAATTTTTTTCTGATGGAATGAAACTAGTGGTTTGAACTGGAAAATTAAGTGCATGCAGAAATTAAGAGCTGCAGAACTGCTCAGTTGGGGATGACTTCAGGAGGAGGAGAAGGAGCTAGGGCACAACCTCCAGAGCCACAGCCACCTCAGCCAGAGAGAGGCGCAGGACAGGCTGATCTCACTGCTCCCGGGTTGGGCTTAATCCCAGCGCCGGAGCCGCCATACAGCCTCCCTGAACACAGTCGCTGCACCTGCCACTGCTACCCCAGATGCCGGGTTGGGAAACGCCGCGACTGCTGCCCAACTCACACCTACAGGTGGGACCGCTGCAAGCCGGGGGAAGGGGATAGGAAGCGACCCAGGGTGGGGAGCTGGAAAAGCACCGGCAGGCCTGGCGCGTTTTGGGAAGGACTCCCCACCGAGCCAGTGGTGGGAGCCACCTGCCACTGATAGGCCCTGGGTCGGGGTCTGGTGGAGAGGGAGGGCCCGGGCCCCCCTACACCCCTTCCTCCCAAACCCCCGTCAAGTGGGGGATCATCTAAAGGACTAGGCTGCAGAGCCTACATATAAAAGACTCGGACAGTGGGCCGTATTTCCCCTAAGAGAGGGGAAGTGTACTTTGGGACCAGGCCCAGGAGGTCTAAAGTCTGCCCCGGACCTGGGTGGCACCTGCTGGAACGGGGGCTGCCCCTCGACACTCTTGAAAATTTAAGTACAATATATTGCCCTCCAACTGTATTCAAAATTCCCAGTGATGCAGATGTGTTCCACAAATGGCAGGTAAAGTTAATATTAATTATTGCTCCTAATGATTATTTTGATACAAAATAAGGCTATATTACTTCCTGAAAATCTATTTCCTAATGATATATTCACTCCCAGTTCATGCTGATCATTTAGACTTGCAGTTATAAGGATGAGATCACACATTTCTGACATTTCCAAGGAAAGAACTTCACACCTTTCCGAAACACCCGTTGGATAAAGGTATAGAATGTTCCAGCTTGTTACAAGCATCAGCTGAAATCAGCTATAATCCACCTAAATCCTGCCTCAGCAAAATATCTAACCAGCCTTGCTCTGTCACTAGAGGAAGATGTTTTACTTCTAGGCACATGTCATTTTCTAAATTATATGTTTTATAAATCTGGATATAGTGATAATTTGGCTAGAATGACCAAACCAAGGATTTTCCAGGAAAAAAACGAACAATGAAACTAGACTGCACTATATAGGTTTTTAGACAGCTAGTGATTTTTATCAAGTCAGAAACACATCGTGGTCTGGCATGATTTTAGTCCACTTATCAAGGCTGTGGCCAAGTTTCCCATGGTTACATAATTTTGTTCATTGACACCAGTCCCGGCTCTCAGTGTTCTGTGCTGTTATTTAGCTCTAATTTAGCCTTAAATGTCTTCTAAGAGTGGAAGTGTTAGTAATACTATTAGACACTACTAACCTCAGGTGGTTCATCAAATTCTCTGGCTTGACACTAGTCAAGTCCCAAGGGTGCCAGACCACAGAGGTTCAACCTGTATTCATGTGACATTTCCACAGAAAATACTTTTCTTCAGAAGATTATTCAATTAATACCCTTTAACCCTGGCTCTAAATCTTTTGTGTTAACCTTCTAAGCATTCTATAGTTAATGTTTTAGAATATGCACTGCTGTTATCAGTTATTTTTTTTTTGTCAATGCAACAGGCTTCACAAATATCATTTCCAGAAACAGCATATCTGCTTGGCTTAACCTGAGCTAGCACTTCTGGCAATTACTGTCTACCTTTAAATCAATCTGAGACTCAAAATAAATCTTCACAATGTGCAAATAAGTTGCTACTGAGGTGTACCTCATGCATTCTTTTGAACTAGTAAAATCTCCCTGCTATGTGGTTACAAGGGAGGTACCAGACAATAAATATATGTATGCACAATAATTTTAAATTACTAAAATTGCACATTGTAGCTTGATGACCTTTAAACCACAGATTAGATCCATTAACCAATTCCTAGATATATTTTCATTGCTTCTAAGGATTGGCTTTTTCACAGCATAAGAACATTGTCCACTCTGAAAAAATTACCCACACAATAAGGTAAAGGATTCATTGCATATCACTGGTGTAGAATCTGTCCACCAATAGTACTGTACACAATAGTGACATTTTTAATTAAGTTTTATCTTTTTTCAAATAGGCACAGTGGGATCATTTTTGAAGAAAAATATAGAAGACTTTTAAAAAGTATATTAATTTTGTTTTTAAACAACGTATTTTTGTATATTGCACTTTCCACTGGTAAATTGCAATGCATTTGACAAGGAAGGTGAGTATAATTACCCTAATGTTTCAGAGGAAACAGATGTCCAAGTGACTTGCTCAAAGTCAAACTAAGTCAGCAACAGAGTCAAATACAGAGGCAACATTCCCTGCCCCCCAATTCAGTGCCATGTTCACTGAACCTATGCATTCTCTCTTTATATATGGATAGAATTAAGGTACCGTGCCAGTTGATGGCACTTAAGAATATTTGGTATTGCTCATAGGTTTCCTAGGACCAATACAAGTTATTGCACATTACAAACTGTTTCCTGAGTGCAGCTCTTTACATCATGCTTTTAACAAGTATGGGAGCTTTAATGCATATTAGGCTGCATTTAGAGTGCAGGAGGCTCCATCACTTCTTTAATAGATGACTAGAAGTTCATTCAAATGAAACAATGCCATTCCTTCCATTGTCTATTCCTTCACCTCAGAGCCTGGAAGACTTACTGTACCTAATAAAAAAACCACCTTTATCCCATTTCATAGAACACATAGGGCATAAAATATGAAAAGTCTAATGCTACATAACAAAGCCCAGATATTTGATCAACCTGCTGTGATGTTCATTACATAGGGCCTGATCTTGATGCAACAGCTGCACTCATATCCTACTCCCGTTATAGGTGACATCATTGTCCAAGGAAAAATGTGTCAAGGAACAAAGCACTAGAGCTTCAAAAGCGACGAGGAGTCCTGTGGCACCTTATAGACTAACTGAAGTGTAGGAGCATAAGCTTTCGTGGGCAAAGACCCACTTCGTCAGATGCATGTCAGTCTTTGCCCACGAAAGCTTATGCTCCTACACTTCAGTTAGTCTATAAGGTGCCACAGGACTCCTCGTCGCTTTTGCAGATTCAGACTAACACGGCTACCCCTCTGATACTAGAGCTTCAAAGTTGCCCCTAACTTGTATAAAGTTTTCTACAAATACATATTTTTAATTATTTAAAAATGTGAAAGTAAAAGCCATATCTCTATAAAATGTGTGTATGTGTGCAGTTGTATAGGCGGCAGCAAGAAGCACATGTGGGACAAACAAACAGAAGTATTTGTTTAACTTGCTTTCATTGGCCTTTTGCTATCTCTAGCTCAGTGCTCCTTTCAGAGGATAATTCACAATTAAGAGTTTCTCAACCAGACACACCATCTGTTATTTTCCACATCATGAGATTTGTCAAATGATCTCTTTCTCTCTTCCTCTCATTAGTTCTGTTATTTTGAATGGGTGGAGCCTGAGTCTCTGGAAGGGAAATTCATTCTCCTGACTTCACAAGGAATCTGCTAACTCTCTAGTAAAGTCAACGTTTTTAACCTAAATTAGAACCAAACTCTTAAAGGCCTGTGAGTTTAACTTCAGTACCAGGTAAACTGCTAGAATCTATGGAAACTAAAGAATTCAGACACATAGACAAACACAATTTGCCAGGGAAGAGTCAAATCAACTTTCATTACTGGAAGTCATGCCTCAACAATCTATCAGAATTCTTTGACAAACGTGGATAAGAGTGATCCAGTCAATATAGTGTACTTGGATGTACAGAGAGATAGTGTTCTAGAAGATTTACCTGGCATTGCTCAGGTCCTTAACTCAATTAAGTTTTGTTTTTCTTCATTTAAATCATTGTTCTGGGGTGGGGCAGGGGATGAGGGCTTCAGCATGTAGGCTAAGGGACAGACACAGACAAACTCTCTGAAAAGTCTAGTAAATAGCTGTGTCTTTCTCCACCGCAACCCCCTCCTGGTCTAATGGAGTTATTGCTGTCCTGGTCCCCATCTCTTGCCCCTTGCTGTCTCCTGTGGTCATTTTACAAAATAACTGTGCCTCCTACTAGACTCCTTCCTTTCCATTTTATGAAAAACAATCAAATTGCAGGCATATCTCACTGTCAAGGCACACCCAACCCTGACCTTGCTTTAAGTTGGGATAAGCGGAAACTGCATACCAAATTTGGTGGTCCTAGCTCTTAGTGTTTAGGAAGCGTTCTTGAACAAATGGACTCTCAGACGGATGGATACACAGATGCACAAACTCTCTAAGATATACAGTACAGTTTACAGAAAGCTTTAGAGATAGTTTAAGAACCTTTGGTGAGAGACCAAGTAGTTATAGGATAAGAGGGAAGATCTCTTGGATCAGTAACTGGTTAAAAGGTACAAAAGAAAGGGTAGGAATACATTATTAGTTACGTTCCCCATTATAAATCCAGTTTTCCTTACATTCAACACCTCATTGACATCAAAAGCTAAGTATGGGACACTTCCAGCCCACTCAATTAGTCCCATTAGCACTGGGATGACAATTGTGACAGGTACTCCCCCCACCACCACCACCCTGCCTTCTTTTTCTGTTATAATTCTGAGAGTCCCCTCTACTTTTTTCCTTTTCCTCACTCAAGCACATCTGAAGAAACAAAAAACGGAACTATGTAGCACTTTAAAGACTAACAAGATGGTTTATTAGGTGATGAGCTTTCGTGGGCCAGACCCACTTCCTCAGGTCTGGCCCATGAAAGCTCTTCACCTAATAAACCATCTTGTTAGTCTTTAAAGTGCTGCATAGTCCTGTCTTTTGTTTCAGCAAGACCAGACTAACATGGCTACATCTCTGTTACTATTCTACATCTGAAGAAGTGGTTTTTGCCCATGAAAACTCCTAATACTATCTATCTATATACGCACACACTTGTTAGTCTCTGAGGGTATGTCTACACTACCCTCCTAGTTCGAACTAGGAGGGTAATGTAGGCATACCGCACTTGCAAATGAAGCCCGGGATTTGAATTTCCTGGGCTTCATTTGCATAAGCCAGGCGCCGCCATTTTTAAATCCCAGCTCGTTCGAACCCCGTGCCGCGTGTAGCCGCGCGGCACGGGGTTCGAACGAGCCGGGATTTAAAAATGGCGGCGCCCGGCTTATGCAAATGAAGCCCAGGAAATTCAAATCCCGGGCTTCATTTGCAAGTGCGGTATGCCTACATTACCCTCCTAGTTCGAACTAGGAGGATAGTGTAGACATACCCTTAGGTGCCACACGACTACTCATTTTTAAAAGTTACAGATTAACATGGCTACCCCTCTGAGAATATTAAGAACTATTAGGAAAGGGATAGATAAGATGGAAGATATCAAAATGACTATATAGAAATCCATGGCGCATCCATATCTTGATTACTGTATCTTGTTCTGGTCAGCCCATCTAAAAAAAGACATTAAAATAGGAAAAAGTGATAGAGATGGGCAATAAATATGGAACAGCTTCCATATGAAGAGAAACCAAAAAAAAGATAAGGGGTATTCATCTTAGAAAAAAAAATGAACTGTGAGAGGTGAGGATTACAGAGGTTTATGGTGCGGAAAAATGAATAGAGAAATATTATTATTCCTTTCCCTCAATACAAAAACCAGGCATCATCCATTAATAGACAGAAGGTTTAATGCAAAGAAGAGAAGTACAGTTTTCACACAATACATAATTTTTTAAACTCATTGCCATGTGTTTTTGTGATGGCCAAAAGTATAATTAAGTTTCAAAAATGGATAAATCAAAATAACCCCATATTCAGAGTGACCCTAAATTTCTGACATCCAGATATTGGGATGGGAAGAAAGAGCTGGATCCATCCAACTGCCCTGTTCTAAACACTACCCCTGAATCTCTGGTACTGGCCATTGTTGGAGTTAAGATACTAAACTAGATGGACTATTGATCTGACCTGGCATGGCCATTCTTATGCAAATACATAGGTAACTATATTCTTCGGGAGCTTGTGTGTGTTTAGTAAAAAAAAGTATGTTGAAGTTAATATCACCTGTGACAAGTTTACTGTTTGTTCCTGTTCTTGGCTCTTAACGGATTTGTAGGGAAACTAGCACAATCTGCTGGTTTCCCTGACTCAGGCCCAGTGCAAGGAATATCATGTGAAATCAGAGTGATGTTAAGAATTAACAAGATATTAAAATATCTCAATGTCCCCATAGGTCTCCCTGACTTTTCTCAGTTTAGATTGTCCAAATTCAGATATCCCAGGATCTTTCTTAAGATATCGGGACAGATCATCTGTTGTTGTAAATCAGCACAGAGCTATTGAATTCTGGCAAATATCTCTAAGCAAGGATCAGAGATGCCTCATATTTCTCAGGTATCTTATTTCTTCTCTATTTAAAGATTGGATAATTACTACGGGATTGTCTCTATACTCAGTGATGGAAAGGCCTCTGTTTTCTCTAATAGTTCACCATCAGGCAGACCTGCCGATGGAGGAGCAGCTGGAAGGCAAAAGGGGCAACTGTCCTAGGGTACATTTAGACTATATGCCACTGTCACCAGAGGCATGTAGTTTAGGCTACCAGACATAGGAAAATGAAGCGGCGATTTAAATAATCGCCGCTTCATTTAAATTTACATGGCTGCTGCGCTGAGCCGACAAACAGCTCATCAGCTGTTTGTCGGCTCAGCGCGATAGTATGGACGCGCAGGTATCGACATCAAAGGTATTTGTCAACCACCCAGGTATACCTCATCCCAGGAGGCATACCTGGGTGGTCGACAAATACCTTTGATGTCGACACCCGCGCGTCCAGACTATCGCGCTGAGCCGACAAACAGCTGATGAGCTGTTTGTCGGCTCAGCGCGGCAGCCATGTAAATTTAAATGAAGCGGCAATTATTTAAATCGCCTCTTCATTTTCCTATGTCTGGTAGCCTAATCTACATGCCTCTGGCGCCAGAAGCATGTAGTCTAGACGTACCCCTAGAGCCCAGAGATATAAAAGGGCCCGGAGTTCCTGGGTGCCACCACTGCTACTGCAGCAGCAGCAGGCGGCACGCTAGGCACTTCAAATCAGTGCAGAAGCAACACACGATGCGCTCTGGGCAGCCCTCAGGGGTGCCTAGTGCCAGTCCTACCTCTCCTGCCTAAGGCCTGCCCATTCTGGAAAGCACAGATCAGCCCTCCCCCGTACTTTGCCCAGGGGCCTAGTGAGGCTGTCAGCCTCGCTGCTATTAGGGGCTATGAAAATTTGTAAGAGCTATCGTGGAATCTTTCTAAGTGCTACTTAAAGTCAGAAAACAAACACTTTTGCAAGAAATGGGAAAGGGGAAAGAGATAGTGCAGTTTTCTGAATCCCTGACATTCTAGTGTAAAACTTAATGTCAATACCATTTTTTAAAAAAACAACAAATGGTCTGATAGCACTTTATAGACTAACAAAACATGTAGACAGTATCATGAGCTTTCATGGGCACAGCTTCAGTACCATTTTTGAGGACATCAGTACACAATTGGTTAAATAAACTTTCTGTATTTCCTCGTGTCTTTTGGGAATTAAACGAACTAAACTAAACTAAACCAGAAGTAGGCACTCTTCCACCACTTCCTCCTCCTCAGTTTTATGACTTACATCGTCAAGAAAAGAGAATACAAATTATACTGAACATATTGGAATAGAAAATATGACATGGATTTTCATGTATTCTATTGCTGTATGCAAAACACCACAGAATTTCCAAAAATTCACACAATTCTCTCTCCCCACATAAGGGCCTGCTACAGCATATATTTACAATGGGAAGTATGTACTTGTGATGGTTTCTGCCAGAATGTAAGAATATATAAAAATACTTATTCAACTTAGTGATCTGTATATGTCAGATGATGTTGACAGGTATGTAATATAATGCTGATGTATTAGACAAATTTGGTTTATGCTTCACATTTTATTTCATTTTGACTGCACCACTGCCAGTTGCTTGTCGGGTGCAGTCCATAATAAATATGACTCATAAATAAATATAATTTACTGGAATCAAACTCCTACAGTTATATGCTGGAAAAAGAACAGTTAGACAAACACCAAATGCCCAGAATGAAATGTGTTCAGTGCTTTTTTTTCTAGCTAAGAGAAATTTTTACAATAAAAAGAATTCAGTGTCTACAGGAAAGCCTCTTTTACTTAAAGAGTAAAATTACAGCAGGGCAAGTGAATTACAGAGAAGATTACCATTGCCTTTCACCACAGCTCACTATCACAGGTAGCAGTTATAATTCTGCTCTGTGTAACGTAAGAGGTGGAGATTCAAGTAGGCCAGAGCCCCCTGGTCATCCACCACTTTCATGGCTAGAGAGTTCTGGAAGGAGTGTGTGCAGGGCAGACAAGTTACATTTTTTCAAAGCTGTAACAGAACATACTTCTTACCACATTCTTCTCTCCTCCCCGTTGCTCCTTACACAGCTGTGCCTCTTTAGGCCATAATATTAGAGTGGTATGAAGTGCACCACAGATAAACTTCAGAAAACAAGTGGCATTATTTCTTTACCCACTGAATCTTATGGTCCTTGTTTCACAAGAACACTTGATAGACCTAAATACATTTCACTACAGAATTGATTTTCTGACAAGTTGCTCTTCAAAAATATTTTTGAAGTGAATGTGTCTGGTTAGAAGTCACTAAGGGAATTTTGGGGAGGGGAGGTGTTTTTTCAATGCTCCTTCCAGTCTACCTTGAAAACAGAGTCAAATTGTTTCCACTTATTTGAAAGGGCAGTTAATATTAAAAATGAGAACAGCATCTACCAAAGAAACTTTTTTTTAAAGACAGAAGCATCTCAGGAACCAAGACAAACATGCAGGCGTTGGTGTGCTACCAGCAAAAACATTGACTCCAAATATCATTGAACTAAAACCACCATAAACTTTTGCTAATAATTAACTATTTTCACCGGACTACAGTTTTAGTGTTGCTAACATTTTTATATAGACTAACACATTCTTGACTGACTCATAAATAAGTGGACCGTTTACAAAATCTGCTTCTCAGCATTGATCTGAATATACACAATGTGCATAATAGCTACACAAGCCAGGGACCTTGGACTACATAGAGAGGACTTGTGCAATCAGAGTTCAGCCTCTCTCTGTGCTCTTTTGACATGTGGCCAAGGCCTTGTGATTTTAAATGAAAAGAGCTTGTGCTAGCTAGTGGGATAATTTTAATGAAAATTCATGCTGCTGGAAGAAATCTAGGGAAGAGAAAGAGCTAGTCCAGGCTAACAAATTTGGATATGGTTCAGGGAGTTACATGCCAAAAAGGTAATGCATCAAGCAATACACTGAAGCCTCCTGTTAGACAGATCCCGACTCCTCACCATCTCTCTTCTAGTTACAGCCTGATTCAGGAGTCCATCCATGTTCAGCAAAGCACTTAAGCAAATTGGCATCTTAATGTCATCATTCCCACCAGCTAGGATTTCCTAAAAAGCTATGTGTCTATTTATTTTACTACTGAGGCTACGGCTACACTATTAAGTTGACGTAAACTATGTCATGAAGGGGTGTAAATAAGCCATGTCCTTGAGCATAAAAACGTATGACGACATAGGTACCTGTGGGTATGTCTACACTACCCCGCTAGTTTGAACTAGCGGGGTAATGTATGCATACCGAACTTGCTAATGAAGCCCGGGATTTGAATTTCCCGGGCTTCATTAGCATAAAGCTGGCACCGCCATTTTTAAAAGCCGGCTAGTGCGAACCCCGTGCCGCGCGGCTACACGCGGCACAGGCTAGATAGTTCGAACTAGCTAGCCATTCCGAACTATCTGTACACCTCGTTCCACCTCAACTCCTGCCTCGAACTTGCTAATGAAGCCCGGGATTTGAGGCGGGAGTTGAGGTGGAACGAGGTGTACAGATAGTTCGGAATGGCTAGCTAGTTCGAACTATCTAGCCCGTGCCGCGTGTAGCCGCGCGGCACGGGGTTCGCACTAGCCGGCTTTTAAAAATGGCGGCGCCGGCTTTATGCTAATGAAGCCCGGGAAATTCAAATCCCGGGCTTCATTAGCAAGTTCAGTATGCATACATTACCCCGCTAGTTCGAACTAGCGGGGTAGTGTAGACATACCCTGTGTGTGGACAGCTTTATATTGGCAGCACAGCTTCTTTGCTGACACAGCTTCTACTGCTCACTGGGAGCGGAGTAATTAAGCTGAGGGGAGAACTTTTGTCCCTTTGCTTCCAATGTCTCTAGAGAGTTCGCAGCCCTAGTGCAGCTGTGCCGTTGTAAGCTCTCGAGTGCAGTGTTTCTGAAAGTGCTCCGTGAAACCACTTTGAGAAACACATTAACTGGCCGCCCCGGTTTGTTTATTTACTGGCGCCGCGGCCACGGAGCCTCGTGGCTCCCATTTGCTCCGTTTCATCCTTTGCAGCCAAGGGGAGTCATGGGAAGCGGTGTGGGCTGGGCCACCACTTTCCGCTGCTCCACTTGTCTGCAAAGAACAAAATGGAGCCAATGGGAGCCGTGAGGCTCCATGGCTGCGGCGCTGATAAACAAACAAACAAACCAGGGCGGCCAGTTAATGTGTTTCTCAAAGTGGTTTCACGGAGCACTTTCAGAAACACTGCACTAGTGGAACCATTACCTCCATACGTAGTCAGTAGTTGAATCAAGGGTAAAATTTGGGTTTGAGTTTACCCACTTCTCGTTTGGGAAATAGTAAATTTAGTTTAGGAGTTTTCCCACTTCATTTTTTATACCCCACCCAATTAACGATAGAAAAGCAAGGTAATATAGAGATAATCTACTATGCTCTCCTTTGTTGTAAGATACTACTATCGATACCCATCAAAGTCCTTACAGGGAATGATAGTTTATAACTGTAAGTGCAGAGTTTTAGAGCAAGGGGAATAAGAGTCATGGAACCGGAGTTCTCTTCCTGTTCAGCTAACACCTTTCTGTGCACTTTTGGGCAAGTCACATAACGTCTCAGTGCCTCTGTTGAATTGCTCTCAAAATGAATAACAATTTTCTACCTTGCAAGGCTGTTGTGATGGTTATTTAACTACTGTACTAGAAATTCATTTTGAAAGTCTTGGATAGAAGGATCTATATGGGGAAGGGGGTCACAACTATCAGTATATGAAGGCGAGGTATTATTGTACTATATAATCTAGGTAATAATGGGATAAATTGAATTGCGATTAGAAAGGCACCTTTCTGCATTTCCAGACATTTGTCTGTTAAAGTTGTCTGCCTAATGTCCACATACAAAATATAATATAGTATTTTGTCTAAATAACTAAAACTTTGGTTTATTGAAGTGAGTTTAATCTTAAAAGCAAACGCCTCCGTTCCCAATCTAGTAGTTGAATGTACTGTGATGTAATGCTGCAGACCTCTGTTATTACTTTCTATTATTATGAAAAAACTACAGGATCAAACAATGATTGCTGTCAGCTAAAAACACACATTCTTAAGATGTATCGCACAGCACTGTTGAAGAATAGAAAACCAATGTTTTTGAAAGTTTATTCCAAAACACAGACATTTCTAAGAAATTTTTGTTTTGTGTAATAATCTTAGTTTGAGAAATAACATGGAATATGGTCAGCTATGTATTTACAGTTCTGGCCGTCATTACAGTTCATCAGCAAGGTGTAATGCACATCTCTAGTGACATTAATGGACTTCTTAGTTCAAAATATGATTTTTTTAAAAGATCCCTATGAGATCAGGCTCCACTGAGCCCTGCCTGTGGGCATTTTTTAAAAATATTGACATATGTCAGTGCATTTCAATGTGCACAAAAACTAAATCCAGAAAACAGACTTCTAAATCCAGAAATTTTGCCAATTTTTGTTGATTTTCCAGAGATACCACTGAAGAAATTCTGATGGACTCTTTTGTTTTGGTTTGTAAAACAGATACCTAGAGATGATTATTTAAGGGCATGAGTGTTTACCTTTTGAAAACCATTTCTTATGTAATATTTTTGCTGTCACTTCATACCTTTCTATCATTAACCCATATCTTAAAATAAACCCATACAATGAAAACTCTTCAAGCCAGGTTCTCTGCTGCAGCAACTGCTCCATCAGCAGAGAATTTGTCACTTTACATACACTACACTTCATCTGAACCATTCAACACCACAGCCTTCCTGGATCAGAATTTACCCTAACAATCAGAAAGCTACAGACAGATTCTGCCCCCGCCCCCTCTTTATACCTGTAATCCTCTTTATACCTGTAATCTTCAAGAGCACTTGTGCTATTTTTCTGCCTTTCTTTTTCACAGACACACACAGAAAAGCATATTTGTGTCTTGGAAAATAGCTGTGACAGAATGAAAAAGGAAAGACACAACAGCCCCCCCTAGCAGAAGTAGCTCTCAGTTTGTGCCAAAGCTTTCTATTTCCAATGGTGAACAACTAAAGGGAAATGCACATTTTATGAAGCCGTAATAGAAGATGAGTTTTTAAAAACAATTGTGTTTTTTTAAAAAACAGATTTCCCACCTCATCTCAAACACTTAACAATGCAGTTGAACCTGTAAAACAGACAGACAGTCACCAAAAACTGTAAGCAGCATGGCTCAAAACTGCTCATATTATTATTGTCCAAAACCAAACTTCTTGGACATTGTGCAACATTTTTCTACAAAAATCAGCTCCATCCATTTGCCAGCTGTAACCAATATACAGATGTGGAATTAAAATGAAACTTGGAGGTTTGAACTGGGAGACAAACTGTCAGCCAAACATTAATTGGGTTTTATGAGGTGACTCACTGTTTAGCAGTTTCACAGAATTTAATTACAGTGCACCCAGAAAGCTTAATTAAAGACCGGGCCCAAAATATGAGAGAGCCCTGTGTGAAACAAGGGAGGATAATGACCTCAGCAGCCTCCCCCTTCGCCACACAATTTTATGAATGAACAAAGGAAAGATTTAAAAGGCAAGATAAAATTAATCTTCTGTTTCCTTCCAGCTCCCTCCCCCCACCCTTTTAAATGAATGGCATGGATCCAAAGGATTGCATGCTATTAGCTACTTTTTTTGGGGGGGGGGGGGCTGAGAGGGGAAGGAGGGAAAGGCTTGTTTGTTTTTTACAACTTTATACATGGCTGTGACCATTTGAGGTTTGAATTGAATGTTTTCATTACCTTAAAGCCACATCATTTTTATGATGCCCATTCCTGAAAGAAAAAAAAATAGCTGTCCTGTCAAGCAACTTTATTTATATTCTTGTATGACACCAGAGGCATTTTTAAAATGTGCCCACCAATGAAAAGTACAGAATTTCCCATTTCTCACATTAGTCCTAACTAAAGTCATGATAAGGAGTTTAAAAAGGCGAACAATATGACATTTTGGACCACAGTATCATAAAACTTCCCCCGTGACTCTATTTCTTTTCCCACTCAGGCTATGTCTAGTCTGCAGGCTTCTTTCGGAAGAACCTTTTTTCGAAAGAGATCTTCCAAAAAAACTTCTTCCGAAAGACAGCGTCCACACACAAAAGTGCTTTGAAAAAGTCATCTGCTTTTTTGAAAGATAGCATCCATTCAGTGTGGACGCCATCTCACATTTAAGCTGTGATTACTATGGATGGAGTGGCACCTGTGCTTTTTTCCCTCTTTCCTCTTCTTTTGAAAGAACTCCCTCTTCCCCATCCACACAGGCCATTTTCTGAAAGAGCTCTTTCAGAAAGACTTCTTCCTCGTAGAAAGAGGATTACCAATGCCGGAAAAACCCCTCTGTTCTTTCATTTTCTTTTGGAAGAACGCGATTGCAGTGTGGATGTAATTTAGGTTTTGTCAGAAAAACAGCCATTTTTCTGACAAAACTCTGTGGTGCAGACAAAGTCAGATAGTATGAACCCTGTCTGTGCCTCCACATATCATAACTTATCCACTCTGGAAGAGCCTTCCTCCAGCCCTCTTGTATCACTGATTGTCTTAATAAAGGAATAGAGCAAGGTGGGCTTGATGCACACTTTCTTTAAGTCTTCAAGTGATTTTGCTCAAGTTCTGGGCAAAGGTCAAAGTGAATTCTCATTTTACGAAATGATTTTGCATACTACTAATTTTGGCATGCCATGCACATGTAATTGTTTATACAATGCAATCCATGTGCATCACAGAAGCATGCTTAGAAGCTCATTTCCTTCCTTTCTTCTGCAAAACTCTCATTGTGCTTCTCCGCAAAAGGCTCTTGGGAATGGAATTTACTACCTTTCCTTAGGGCAGGCTAAATGAAATGAGAATAGATTGATCTGGTCCTGAAGTCAGTGCTTTGGAGGGTCTTTTAAACATTGTAAGATTGGTTTCAGGTCTTAAAGTTTTAGTAACACACACCATTAAAATGCATCCTCTTGGGATACGTCTAGACTGAAAGCCTCTTTCGAAAGAGAGCAAAAAAAAAAAGCTTCTTTCAAAAAAGAGCATCTAGACTACAATCAGTACTTTCGAAAAAGCAAGCTGCTTTTTCAAAAGAGAGCACCCAGGCAGTCTGGATGCTCTCTTTCGAAAAAGCACAGTTTGCATTACATAGCGCCTTTTTTTGAAAGAGCACTTTCGAAAAAAGGCATTATTCCTCGTGAAATGAGGAGTACCACCGTCGAAAGAAAAGACGTGTTCTTTCGATTTAATTTCAAAAGAACACGGCTGTAGTCTAGACGCAGGTGACTTTTTTTGAAAAAAGGCTACTTTTTTCAAAAAAAACCTGCAGTCTAGACACAGCCTCGTAGCTTTTCCTTCCTATATTATTTAGCACCAGCCAATTCAATTACAAAGCAGTCAGATGCACCAACAGAAGAGATACCTGGCATCCCAAATACTATGTTTTTCACATTCAAAGCAAATGTGTCTTGATCTTTTCAAGTAAAAAAAACCAAAAACCTAAGTGAGCTCACCCGGCTATCTATCTGATGGAGGTATTATAGGATTAATATGTCTGGCAAGGACAACTGAATGAACATTTGGCAACTAACCACACATTCCATTCACACAGCTATTCCTTCTGGAAAAAAAATAAGATAAAATTTTCAAACTTGGGTGCCTAACATGGAATACCTAGGTAAGTGGGGCCTGGTTTTCACAGCTGTCAAGTAACCTGCAGCTCCCATTGACATATGGGATCATGAGGGGATTTAATATTAATTGTGGTGCCTATATATTTTATTTTTCTACTACTTTATCTTCACCAGTAATGGGTATACTTTTAAATAGTCTTGGGTTTCGTTCATTTTATTAGGAGTCAAATCCTACAGTGCTTACTCAGGCAAATCTCTCATAGTTTTACTACAGTGGGAGTTTTTCCCAAGTAAGGTCTACAGACTTAATCCTATGGAAATCAACTGTTCATTTGAGTAATTGCACACCTATCACTCTTCAACATTGCTCACTGAACTAGCTGAGATGTCATATGACTGTTTACAGGTAATTACAAAAAACTCAGAGGCAATTTTTTCAATTAACATTTCTGCTTCTATGAAATATTTTTCAGGGAAATGTTTATTTGCTCCAAACTTGCCTAGCATTGTTGGGACCAAACTAGTGAACCTTTGTATACAAATTAATCCCATCAAAGTAGTAGAATTACTCCCAGGAGAACTCCCAGGAGAAAGATGTGGAGAAATTGGAAAGGGTACAGAGAAGAGCGACAAGAATGATTAAAGGTTTAGAGAACATGACCTATGAAGCCAGGCTTCATGAACTGGGCTTGTTTAGTTTGGAAAAAAAGATTAAGGGGGGACATGATAGCGGTTTTCAAATATCTAAAAGGGTGTCACAAGGAGGAAGGAGAAAATTTGTTCCTCTTGGTTACTGAGGACAGGACAAGGAGTAATGGGCTTAAAGTGCAGCAGGGGAGGTTTAGATTGGACATTAGGAAAAAATTCCTAACTGTCAGGGTGGTCAAATATTGGAATAAATTGCCAAGGGAGGTGGTGGAATCTCCGTCTCTGGAGATATTTAAGAACAGGTTGGATAGACATCTGTCAGGGATGGTGTAGGTGGAGCTTGGTCCTGCCTTGAGGGTGGGGGGCTGGACTCGATGACCTCTCGAGGTCCCTTCCAGTCCTATTATTCTATGATTCTATAACTAATCATGAGCAAAAATATGTTGGCTTACTATATCATTACACAGAAAGATCCATATTAATTACTGAAAGCACCCATCTGTAATGAGAACAGTAGCCTAACTCAAACTCTTTTTTCTTCCTCTTGTCCCTCTCTAGTCACAGTCACAATCTATTCCAGCCCTCTATGCTAAAACAGGACCATGTAAACCCACCTAGAGAATCCTTCTCCTTAAAATCCTCCAGTGGTAGGGATTCCATAATGTACCTTGAAAACAATCTAAAATGTACCTTGAAAACAATCTAAAATGTAACATTCTTATAATTAGAAAACAAAGAAACAAAACTCGTGAAATGGTAAAACTGAAACAACAGCCCTAAAAATGAAAATTTGCTAAATTGTTGTTTTTCTTGTTACTGTCTGTTCACCACTAACGTTTTCACAGTCAGGGTGCATATTAAAGATGATGACATTTTTGAGGACAGACATGCAAGTCATTTTTGGTGTAACAGCTTGAGTGAGGATACCTCTTTTAAGAGAAGCTTTATGACTACTTTCTCTTTACCTAGCAAGCCTGAGCAATTATCTTAAGCAGTAGGGGAGCTGTGCTTTGCACAGTAGTATAAATATCATACAGCAGAAAGTTTATGCTACCTTTCCTATGAAAATAAGTAAAAGAGAACAAACAATATTGCACCTTCCTCTTTTAAAAGCACAACACAGACAGATGAGAGATCCCTGAATAGCCCACAAGCTTAACATTGAAATGCCTTAACCAGACACAAAACAACGGGTTTTCTAGTGGGTGAAGTCTTTTCCCGTCTCAGCGGTTTTACCCCCATCAGAGCGAGACAAAACAATGGTTTTTTATTGTTACAGTGTAGTACATAATTTACGGTCATGATAAATGCCAGCGACTTCCATTGGTGGCAGGGTTAAGTGCCCAAACCAGTTCATCATCATGACCCATGAGAACAACAAAACTGCATCCCAGAAGAGACAAACAGGAGCTTCCCAAGGCCCTTCTGGGGCAGGTGATATAGACACACAACACTTCCTTCCCCAGCTCCGGCCCTGATATAACATCCAGATGAAAGGAGAGCTGTTCCAAGGCTGGAGTTGGAGCTGGAGCTGCAGCCAGAGTACACATTGCAGTACTTACAATTGTGCCAGTTAATAACTACTTAGGATTGTTAGAGGTTTTTTTTTTTTTTTTTTTTTTATAAAGCTATTTTTCAGTACTTTTTCCTCTCATTGGATCTAGTGTCTGCAATTCTCAGTAGTTCCTGGGGAAAAGAAGTACTATGTTCTTATTCATAAATATTTGATATCAACAAAAGCGACGAGGAGTCCTGTGGCACCTTATAGACTAACTGAAGTGTAGGAGCATAAGCATTCGTGGGCAAAGACCCACTTCGTCAGATGCATCTGACGAAGTGGGTCTTTGCCCACGAAAGCTTATGCTCCTACACTTCAGTTAGTCTATAAGGTGCCACAGGACTCCTCGTCGCTTTTGCAGATTCAGACTAACACGGCTACCCCTCTGATACTTGATATCAACAAACTCTGTCATATTGCTATAAAATTCACTGGAGTGAATACACTACAGATGAAATACCTATAAAACAAAGTACCTTCAAAAACTGAATCACTATAATTTTAGAAAAACAAAACTGTCTTTGAGGAATTAAAGATACGATGTTGTAGTCCTCGACAGGCCATTTCTTTTCAGATTACTTTCTTTTTAAAAATCAGGGAGTGGAATTCTACCCCACTGGGGTCAGTGCAAGTTTGCTTTTGACTTCAAGGGGGCCAGAATGTCATTATAGTATAAAAACACATTGAGAGTATTTTATTTTCACAGCATATAATGACCATGTGTGAGTTATAACTGTGTGAAAAGCTCTGAAGTGGGTGAGCATTACTATCCCTCTTTGTGGATGTCAAGGCACAAAGAGCGGAGGTGATGCTCAGCCCAGGGGAAAGAGTCAAAGGAAAGGTGTTGCTATTCCAACTTTGCACTGTCCCAAACACAGATGGTTTCAGGGGCTGGAGAGGCCCCAGTTTATCTTTTGGTGTGTCTACACCTCTAGCTTGATGTGCAGCTAGAAAGTAAATAGCAAAAATAGAAAGGAGCCTAATCATGTGTGGTGGGTGCACAGCTAGTTTGGAGAGGCAAGGCCCAGCGCCTCCCCTTCTGCCAAAGATCCAATCCCTTCTGTGCTTACTGGATCACAGTCCCCATTATGACGGCTAGCTCCTACCCAAGGTTAATGCACCTCCTCCCTCCCCAGCACCAGGCAGCTGCTCAGACCCAGCTCTCCTGCCTTCCCCCTCCGCCCCTTATCTGGCCCTGCTACAGCCCAGGGAGCAGCCACACAGCTCCAGCCTTCCGAATCAGCCAGGCAGCTGGGCTGTGCACTGCACTCCAATGCTCCTCTATTATGGCTACTGGTCTCCCAGACCAGGAGCAGCCAAACCATACAGCAGTCCTGGGCCCAGCTCCGACATAGGAAGCAGCAGCACCAGGGTCTCAGCCCCAACTCCAGCACAGAGGGAAGTTGCCGTGTGGCCCCACTCTAGGAGCAGCTGGCCAGCCACTGAGGACAGCCGCACCATAGTCCCACCCCCAGCTTCGGTCCCGGGGGCATCAACACCACAACCCCGGCCCCAGGAGAAGCCAGGCAACTGCCACCCAGTCTCAGCTGGCCCGAGCTCTGCCCAGGGAATAGCTGGACAGCCACACAATGGCCCCAGACTTCTCGTCAGGCTGGAGCACTGGTCAGTCACACCACAGCCATAGCCTCAGCCTTCCTCAGACAGTCAAAGTGTGGTGAGCAGGGCCACCCCGTCTTTTAGGGAAGGCCTTCCCTTGCCAATATTATCTGCCACCCATGCCGCCAGATTTTGCGTTTTGTATATTTCTGCTGTGTGTTCTAAAAATGCCTTATTCCCTTTCTCTTCCTGATTTGGTGTTGCCAATAGACCCCTACCATTATGTCATCTCTACTCCCTCCCCTTTTACTATCATACTGAGACTTTCAACTGCCTGCCTCTCACCTCTGTCTGGTTCTCAAAAGCAGTGTTTTATTCTTGTCAGATAATGCAGTGCCTCCTCCTTTACATAAACCCCATCCCCGCTTGTCCTCCTGAAAAAACTATACCAATATTCCTGACATTGTATTTATCCCTTCAAGCGTGTGATGCCAATTAAGTCATAATTTATCTTATGTATTAATATTTCCAGTTCTTCCTGTTTATTTGGGAATTAACTTCAGATGAAATAGCAGAACAAAAATCTTGGAAGTCAAACAAGAGTAATTAAAAAAATACTGAAAAAGCTCTGTTCTCAAACTTAGCAGCAGCACTTGCATGAACCCTTAAAAGCCTTTGGAATGGCAACATGATAAATATTTGATGGACAACATCTGGCTTAATGACAGCATCAGTTACTGCTATTCAAATGTAAAGACGAGTGAGTCAGCACATTATTGTTTTCAGCTCAGCTAACACACACAAAACAGACCAGCCCGCTGAGCACTATTTATTTTACAAACTAGTACAACCCAAGTTATCTGTCATAACAAGACAAACACCCATTATCATGGCTATAAAAAGCATTATCATGAATAATTGAATCCAAATGTATCAATGTTTTACTCTGACTACTTGTAAATGAACAGTTTTCTAACTCCAAATTCAGCGCCTGTGATTTGAACAAATGTGCTACATATGTAGGTCCAGACAATGGCCTAAGGAAATACCAATAGGATTGGTGTGGACTTAATTTTCTTCTCTTCCTCTCCCCATTGTCTCTATTTTCTGGTTTCTAAATGCTCTTAGCAAAAATGGTCACGTCATTTTCATTAAAATTAGCAAGTTCTAATGCAGTGCCATTGTGTGGGACTAAGGCAGCAAAAGGAAGCAGCAGACGGTCAGTAACACATGGAAGGGTAATTAACATAAATGTTCCTCAACACTTTCTTATTATAGACATGCCAGGGCTAGGTCCTTGTCACCACATAAAGCTATAATTTCTTCTTGAACTATGTTACTGAAGTTTCAGAGGGGTAGTTGTGTTAATCTGTAATTTAAAGCTTAAAACACTAGTGGTCCTGTAGCACCTTAGAGACTAACAATATATATGAGCATTAGCGGCACAACCCACATCTTCAGATGAGTGATTTGCGCCCACGAACATGAGTGATTTGTGCCCACAAACACTCATGACTGTGTGTGTGTGTGTGCGCGTGTGTGTGTGTAGTTAGTCTCTAAGGGTACAGAGGCATGTAGGATAGGCTACCCGACATAGTCAATGAAGCTGGGATTTAAATATCCCTAGCCACATTAAAATAAAAATGGCCACCACGCTGTGCTGGCTCAGTTGATCATTGGCACAATGCAGGAGTCAAGACGCGGATAGGTCGATAGGAAACGCCTTTGTCGACCGCTCCTGTAAACCTCGTTTCATGAGGCATATGGGAGCCGTCAACAAAGACTTTCCTTCTCGACTTATCCGCGTCTTGACTCGCGTGCTGTACCGACGATCAGCTGAGCCAGCACAGCGTGACAGCCATTTTTATTTTAATGAAACCAGGGATATTTAAATCCCTGCTTCATTGACTATGTCAGGTAGCCTATTTTACATACCACTGTCGGCAGAGACATGTAGTCTAGACATATCCTAAGGTGCTTGTGTGTAGTTAGTCTCTAAAGCTGTGTCTAGACTACATGCCTCTGTCGTCAGAGACATTTAGATTAGACACATAGGGAAAGGCAAATGAAGCCGCGATTTAAATGATCGCGGCTTCATTTAAATTTACATGGCTGCCGCGCTGAGCCGACAAACAGCAGAGCAGCTGTTCTGTCCGCTCAGCGCGCTAGTCTGGACGCTCCCATGCCGACATCAAAGCCCTTTGTCAGCAGCCCCGTTATTCCTCGTGGGATGAGGTTTACCGGGGCTGCCGACAAAGGACTTTGATGTCGGCAGGGGAGCATCCAGACTAGCACGCTGAGCGGACAAACAGCTGATCAGCTGTTTGTCGGCTCAGCGCGGCAGCCATGTAAATTTAAATGAAGCTGCGATCATTTAAATCGCGGCTTCATTTGCCTTTGCCAAAACAACAAATCTACATGGCTCCGTCGACAGAGCCATGTAGTTTAGACGTACGTACCCTAAGGGTATGTCTACACTAGCCCCCTAGTTCGAACTAGGGAGGCTAATGTAGGCATTCAAAGTTGCAAATGTAGCTCAGGGTATTTAAATCCCGAGCTTCATTTGCAACTTCGAATGCCTACATTAGCCTCCCTAGTTCGAACTAGGGGGCTAGTGTACACATACCCTAAGGTACTAAAGGACCTCTTGTTTTTTCAGTTTTTATATTCCTGAAGGAACTCTTACAGAAATCCCGAACACAAGTTGGGAGACAGAGGGAAAAGCAAAGGCGAACCAACAAAGGGACTGAGTGGTATGCCAAGGGATTCTCTCTCCTGAAGTTCAGATTCCAAGGTCTTCCCATGGGGTATTAAGAGCTGAACTCCTACCCCCCTCCTTTCCAGTCCCTCCTACAGAAGCTTTATTTCATTTTATTTTTTAAATATATACTAGAAATGGAACCAAGATATAAAATCTGGGCCTACACCCAAACTTCTTCAAATTCCTGGGCGTCAGACTTCAAGATTTTAGTCCACTACAAAGGCAGGGCCAGCCACAAAGTTCAGGTTAGGGTCAGATCTAGGTCCAAGCCTGTCTATATAACTCACACTTACATGATGTTACATTCGACAGGCAATTTTAATGAGCCTTATCACTACATTCTACTCCCTTCTACTAAATGATCCAAACTGGATTAACAAAGGAAACACGAAACAGCAGCCAGCCATTCCAGCATGCCTAATTTGTGGAATACTTAGGCACTACCGCTAACCACCTCCCGCTCTCTCCTGATTGCATGTTGAACAAGGTATTTACTATCTGAAGCAAAACTGGGGAGAATTAGGGAGGAGACTAAGTCCTTCAAGCAAGAGAAACACACCAAATATAAATACAGTTTATTTATTTGAGAGAAAGAAAGTAAACCACAGAAGACATATTTCAAGTAGCACAAGTCAGGCAGTTTTCTAACAGAGAAGAGATTTATGATGAACAGCCCATGCTGCAACCAAAGCAACAACAAATGATGCCATTGTCACAGCCTGGCCTGCTGGCTAGTTCAGTCTGTAGCTCATTTTAAGTGCTCCTTCAGGCATCATCTGGTTGCCTGCAATATTGTACATGCTGGATTCAGGGCAGACCTTGAAGTACTGTAGTACGATTTTATGATCTCGGGCAGGGCAATATCAACAGCAGAGTAACTGAAAACAGCTGCAATTACTTTTTTGAAACACTGTCTCATGCTGCTTTTACAGGAATTCCTCTCATCTTTAGGTTGATCACAATAATAAAAACACATACCTACCGTATTTTCCAGCATATAAGACGACTTTTTATGCTTAAAAACATCCCCCAAAAATCGGGGGTCGTCTTATACGCCGGGGCTTTTCTCGCCCCGGAGGACAAAGACTGCGGGACCTCGCGGTCCTGCCGCCCGTGTACTCCGGGGCGAGAAAAGCTGCTCCGCGTCTCCCTGGTCTGCAGACCAGGAAGACGCGGAGCAAAGATGCGGAGGGGCTCGGGCTGCCCGAGCCCCTCCGCCGCTTTGCGAAGCCGCGGGGGAAGCCGGCAGCGGGGCAGCCCAGGCATGCTGCGGCTGTCCCGCTGCCGGCGTCCTCAGAGGCTTTGCTCCCGGTGTCCCTGGTCTGCTGGAGACGGTCCCCAGCAGACCAGAGGCACCGGGAGCAAAGCCGAAGCGGCGGCGGGGTGCCGCACTTCTGAGGCTTTGCTCTAGCAAAGCCTCAGAGGCGCGGGACCCCGCTGCTGCTGCGGCTTTGCTCCCAGTGCCTCTGGTCTGCTGGGGACCGTCTCCAGCAGACCAGGGACACCGGGAGGAAAGCCGGGGAGGCCGAGGGGCACTGGGGCGCTGCCGGTTGGCCTCTTAAGGAGGGGTAGTCTTATACGGCGAGTATAAGACGAAAACCTATCTTTTCACTAGAAAATTAGGGGGTCGTCTTATACGCTCAGTCGCCTTATACGCTGGAAAATACGGTAACGGTTTACTGGATTTTCTTCCTTCTGCCTTAATGACAACATAATCAGACATGATTCTTTAAAATATAATGGTACTTAAAAAGGGGGCTAACAAAAGTGTTTTAATAAAAAAAACAGTCAGGTAGCTTTATATGTCTCCTCCTATTTTATATTCAATATTTAAACATAAAATTATATGGTACCACTCTCCCCCTTCAGACAAATCCACAGTTCTTTTTCTTTTCACTATTAAGCAAATCCTCAATCCTTCCAACCGGTCACGTAAAGGAGCTGTGAGCAGTTCTCCATTGTTACCAAGCAAAAGGAAACTTTCAACACTGCCACAGAGTCCCCCCAAACACTACAAAGTTATAAGTTATCATAGCCATTAGGCCCCTAGTAGGGAAATTGGGAATTGGCCAGTGGATATATGTGATTACAGATCCACAAGCCTTTCATTCAAATCCTGTAATACGCTGGAGTGCAGGCAATGCTCTGTTCCCTGCCGAGGACTTAGGTGACAATACCTCTCGCTATTGCACAGCAGACTTACAATGGACACACTGCATTCAGGGTTCTCTAATCCCACAGAGGAGAGTGGAGCAGGATCCTCTGTTCTGTTATTATTATAGCTAGATTTTGGGCTATTAGAGGGGACCAGCTTCTACTACAGCAGTAAAGATAATACAATCATCTCACTGCAATAAGAAAATTCCCTTCTTATTAGTGTTCTGATTTTCTTTACATCTTAGGGACCAAATTGTGTTGTTCGTTCCACTGGTTTAAGACATGAGTAATATCACTAGGACTTGATCTACACTAAAAAATTAGGTTGACACTGCTGTTTGCATCAGCAAGAAAAAAAACAACCTCTGACCAGAGTAGATGAAGCTCTGTTAATGGAAGAACACGTCAATCAACATATCTAACTTCATTTAGGGAGGTGATGATCCTACGTCAGTAGAAAACCCCTTACATCAGTGTAGTCTGCATCTAAACCATGGAATTATACTAGCATAACTATTTCAATATAGCTACAGTGATATAGGGATCACAGTGTTACCCTGCTGGCGTAACTCAGTAGAATCTGCCACTAAAACTAAATACAAGAATTGGTCCATTATAGTTAGTGCATATTTGCTAATGATGCTATCCAGTGATATTTGGACAGTGAGAGGAGGTGTAAAATTACACATTTCCACAGAGCTGTTTAAACAATCAACTTCTAAGAAGTACATTGGATTGCAAATTTTTCTTTTAATTATTCTGAATTAAGTTTACCAAATGTGGCTTCAGTTTGTGTACACACTTTTTTTTATGTTATTAGCCATTCGTGTACACAAATGAAAGAATGTAGATGACTAAATCCAGATATAGTGCACATTTGGAAGACTCTGACTTGGACTTCATGAATTTCTTGATGTTAGTTCATTTCAGTTATCCAAAATTTTTAAAAAGTTTCTATAGCTTAGAGGAAATTAATTTTATTTGCTTATATATGGCAGAAATAAATACAGGTTTACAGATCCTAGCATCCAAATGTATTGTTTTATATAAGAGGGATAAATCATGCAGACAAATTATGCACCAAAGTCATGAAATGAGCTACAAATGCAATAAAAGACAATCAGGTATTCCAACACTTAACAAAATGGCGGGGAGAAGAAATGCTGCAGACACTCCTCATCTGCAGTGCCATTTGATCTGGGGCCGAGTCAGAAAGCATGCTTAGTGCAGTATGGAGACATTAGGACAGCTGAGAGACCCAGGTCCAACAACTGCAAGGCTAGAATCACTATGCAGTTTAGAAGCTCAAACATGATCTTGGAAATATCAAGTCCACACTCCTGGGTCCTAGAAACCTAGGTTTCCAATGCAGTGTAGGCATATCCACAGGTGCACCAGAATGAGGCTGATTGTTTCCAGAGGTGCTTTAACTTCTTCCTGGCAAGGGTGAAGATCTGCTCCATCACAATCTGAAGTTCTAAATGTAGACAAATTTAGTTATGGAATAAAACTACTCAGTACAACGTGATTCAACCATGAATTCATTATTTACCTCTAGGCACTATCATAGGACCTAACCACATCAGGAGCTCATTCACCTGCACAGCTACTATTGTGATATATGCCATCATGTGCTATCAATGTCCCTCTGCAACATACATTGGCCAAACCAGAGAGTGTCTACACGAAAGAATAAATGGACACAAATCAGACATCAAGAACAGTAACATTTAAAAACCAGTGGGAGAGCCAAAAAAAAATCTAAAACCAGACAGCAGAGTGAAACTGCAACATGGGAATTCATATGCAAATTTTACACCATCAAATGGGTCAGAATAGAGACTGGGAGTGACTAACTCACTACAAAAAGTAATTTACGCCGTTGGTGTAAACCTTCTCATCAACAGTTGGGAGCGGGCCACATCCTCCCTGATGGAGTTGATCCTTCGCATAATGTAACATTCCCATCCTTGCGTGTGTGTTTATACCCCCGAACTAAAGTTTCCGCTTCATGCATGTGACAGTGGGCTCCAGCCCACAAAAGTACATATCCAAATAAACTTGTCAGTCTCTAAGTTGCCAAAGGACTCCTTGTTATTTTTCCTGACACAATCTAACATGGCAACCCCTCTGCATCTTGACACCCTGAAAGAGTTTTCTATGCCTCTGTTTACAAATAGTTTGAGGGATAATAGGATAACGACGCTTTCAGTACCAGGTCCTTGCATAATAGCAATTGCTAACACTCGTAAAAATGGCAGCAATCTGATTGCCAGTATGTTACATAAACAGTTGTCTTAGCCCATGCTCTAGTACCCCAACAATACAGCAACGTTTCTAGTGCCTATATCCATGCCCTATTTTCACACAATCACAACTATCTCCAGGACTTCTTCAATGTTGTCCTCAATCTAGGGAGCTCTTATCCAACTCCAGTTTGCAGAGACACTGCTCCTCTTTCCATTCAGATCTCTCCTGACGATACACATTTTCTGTGATAACACAAAAAAGCACCAATTATTTAATAATATAAATTCAAGTAAAAATCCTAGTTATTTCCTCCTTTTAGCTTCCTATTATACCCTGTATACCATGCCTGTTTTGCTTTGGTTGTAAAGGTTATGGCCAGGTGCAGTCTGGATTCTCTGACTTATTAAACTCCAAAACCACACCTGGCACTTGAAGGATGATGATGATGAAAACTTGTGTCTACAGCATAAAATCAGCCATCTACCTGGAATCTCCGATGATAGAGATTTAGAGAGGCCATGGGTAAAGGGACACAGAATCAGAGATCTATCTTCTCACATCAGAACACTTCATTTTGCAAAACTTCAGACAAACCAAAGGGTACAGTTGCTGTGCTACAAAATGCTCAGGCAATGAATGGAGGATTTCCATTTCCAAGGCGGTCAGTTTGATGCTCTTCATAAGCACTACATTCACTTAAAATTAATTTTAAGAAGGTTTCCCCGCCCCCAACAAAATGATTTGACGTGAAAGTAGTAAGAACGGTATGTGTCATTAGCAATGAACAGAAAAGCTCTCTGCTTAGGCAAAAGCAAGAGAATTTGCAATGTTGGGCTAGATCTTAAAGATATATCATTTTTACTAAAATTTGCCTGAGTAAGGAATGAGTAAGTACTCCTAGAACTGGCCTGTCAGTTATAATGAACTCCACTGTTCACCCCCTGGGAATATGCATGATGCTAAAAATGAAGAAACCTAGCTGAGATGCAGTATTTTGAGCCAAAGGATGTTTATGTAGCTGACTGGCATGGCTCCATAAACAGACATATGCCCAATCCAGTAAAAATCAAAATTTTAATTGCTCAAAAGCATTTTCTGAACTATAAATAAATCTCTCTGATGCCTCAAGCCTATACAAAGACATTCAGTGGCTCTAGGGAATCAAACAGCTCTCTCTCGCTCTCTCTTTAGTCAGCAACCCAGTAATTCCTTAGTGTACTCTATAATTGACACCTAAAAGGCAACGGGCAATAAATCTTTGCCAAAAAAAATGGAAGAAATTATCTCTGCGGTTACATGGTTACACTATGGAATCAACCTCTCTGAAACACTTAACGTACAGTATTGCCCAGTCAAAAAAATTCAGAAATCATGAGTAAGACTCCCCCAAATTTTTAAAATAATTTTTTCCTGTCTGATATTTTAACTCTCCCTCTTCTTCCTCCATGTACGTGACGATTACAGCACTGCCAACTTTCATGTATTCAGAGTCAATCAGACCATTCTGGCCCCAGCTATAGGAGCATTCACAGCACAGAATCTAATTACACTCAGGGCCAATGGCTGTAGGCACTGTACAAACACATACTACAAGTTGGACCACACTCGTCTGGCCCCCTCAGGGCCTGACTGATCCTGAACGAGAAGATTTGCTGGACCAGGGAAGATTCCTCCCATCCTGGCCCGTGCTGCCACTAGGTTAGGGCTCCTGCCTGCCCCTGCTGTTGCCCCAGCCGCCCGGGGCAGAACTCCACAGCCATCTGCGCAACAGGGACAGAGCTCAGCAACCACCTGGGTCCATGACTGGGGCAGTGCAGCCGCCTGGCTCTGTGGCTGTGACCAGAGCTTTGCAACAGGGGCCGAGTTCAGCAGCTGGCTCCACAGCCAGGGCTAGAGCTACGCAGCCAGAGCTGGTGCAGAGGGCCGGGGCCAGAGCTCCGTGGCCGGAAACAGAGCTCCCTGCCCCCCCATCTCCTCACAGGTTTGCTGGTGCCCCCTACCATGATCCTGCCCTGCCACCAGACCTCCCTGTCTAGGCTCTGTGGTCAGGCCTAGACTGGTCAGGCCATACACGGAGATGCATATTTTGTTTGTATTAAACAGCATGTGTGAGGCAGCAGAGGAATGCAGGGCATCAGGACACTTGATTTCTATTTCTGTCTCTGAAAACATGTTGTGGACTAATGATTACCAGTGATAAGACCAAAGGCAGCACCAGCCTAGAGTTGCCAACGCTCTAATTCCATAAAGCTGAACATCCTTGCCCTGCCCACAGCCCACCCACAGGAAGTATGGGTCGCAGGTTTAAAACTAATAAAAGAAAGTTCTTCTTCACACAGCGTGTAGTCAACCTGTGGAACTCCTTGCCAGAGGAGGCTGTGAAGGCTAGGACTATAACAGAGTTTAAAAAGAAGCTAGATAATTTCATGGAGGTTAGATCTATAAACGGCTATTAGCCAGGGGATAGAAATCCCTGGCCTCTATTTGTCAGAGGCTGGAGAAGGATGGCAGCCGGCAGGAGACAAATCGCTTGATCATTGTCTTCGGTCCACCCCCTTCGAGGTACCTGATGCTGGCCACTGTTGGCAGACAGGCTACTGGGCTAGATGTAAGTAGGGGTGGGGTAGAAGCTGCAGCAGCCTCAGGTTTTGCACCTGGCTTCCCCCATGCCCCACAGGTGACCTGCCACCTGCTCTGCCAGCTCTGGGTCCCAGTATCCAGGCACCAGCACTCCCAATAGTTCCACTGGATTCATCACCCCCAGGGTCCTGCCACCCACTGTTCCTGGAGTCCAAGCCGTTGTCCCTGGAGGCTCAGCTGCAGCTCAGAGCCCCAACCCTGGACTGTGGCTCCATAGCCACCCCCAGATGTGACTATGGTTGCCAACTCTCCTGGACTGGATGCCATTTGTGACAATGGCTGGCTAGCAGCCAGCACTAAGGGGGGGGGGGGGGGCACAGCTCAGCACCCTTACCCTGAAAATAATTCCAGCACTACTGCTCCATCCTCCCCATCTCTGTCACTTGTTCTCTCCCACCCCTGCTCACGTGCTCACTTTCATTGCAAGGTCCAAACGGGGAGGCTGAAAGCTACAGGTGCATGAGGATGAGAGGGGCACAGGGTTGTATAAGGACATGGTAGGAGTGCAGCAGTGTATGGAGGGGAATAGGGTGCAAGAATATGGTGGCTCTGGGAGGTGAAAAGGATGGGTGGGAAAGAGCTGTAAGGGGTATAGGATTGGAATGGGATGGGGGATGGCTGCAGTGAGGAGTATGTGGGGGCAGGAAAGGGATGGGAGGTGGGATGGGAAGGGTGCAATGACAGGAGGATATGGAGAGTTGTGGTATGGAGAGATGGGATTTAAGACATGGAGGGATTCAGGGAGGGGGATGGGTTTGGGAGGGATGCAGTGTGAGGGATGAGAACAAGAGGTGGGATGAAATGACAGAGGGATGAGAGGGGTTGGGATCAAAAGGGATGCAATGAGGGGTACTGTTGGCAGGAGGTAGGATGGGGAGGGATGCAGTGAGGGTTATGGCAGTGGAACAGGGGGAGGGGAGGAGATGCACAGGAGATGGGGATACACATACCTTGAATTCCTGAGTGTTAGCAATGGGGTGACAGACCACGTATAGCACATGTCGAGCCCCGCCACACGTGGCATGTGAGAAGAAGGCCACCATCAGGCAGCAGCAGGAGAGGCAAGCTTCACTGCCACCACACAACCCCTCAACAGCCTCCTGATGCGTGCTCGAGTGGTTCTCCTCCGCTCCCCAGACCTAGCCAATGGGAGCTGAGCCTCCAGCCAGGCAGGAATATAGCATTCAGATAACCCACCCACTCACACCACCACCACCACAAGCAGCCCTGATAGCTAGAAGCCAGATCCAGCAGCTTGGCTACTACCCCCCAGGCTGCAGAGCAGCTTGCAGAGAACCTGCCAGCCCCACTGTGACTAAGCAGCAGAGAATCAATGGCCATGTCAGCAGTGCTAACCAGAGCCTTCAGGATTTCTTTTTGATCATGTGTTGTGGTCCAAAACTGGGCACCTGGTCACCCTACATCAGTCCTGTGGTGGCTGAACTCAGTACCTCTGCATAGAAATGCATGAACTCTTGCCCCTCCAACTAAACCATCAGCGCACTCAGCATAGAAACAGTAGCAAATCTGTAAACCTCTAAATTCAACCTCTATGGTTGAATTCATCATCTAAGGATGTTAAGAGGCAGGTCACTGACTAATTGTGTAGTCAATACAATTTGTGTTGACTACATGATTAGTTGATAAGGGAAGGTGCTCTGTCCCAGCTCATGCCGGTCCAGGAGCTACCCCTTGTGTTCTCTACAGCACGGGTGAAAGACAGGATGGGGGACAGAAAGGGCTCATAGAATCCTCCCAGATATGTATTGAAATGATCATCACAGATGCTTTGATACATTTCAGAATATATTTGCAGCCTAATTAATCCATATGTAGTGTCTTCTGTCCTTCTTCCAACACAGCGGGGCTAAAAATATTATTGAATATTTGAGGTTTGTGCATGGTTTATAAATATTCATATTTAAAATGGATAATTCTTATTACATTAGCTCCTCAGCCAAACAAAATATAAAAATACCTGGTAGATATTTATTTTGAGCCAGATTCTGCTAGTCTTCTCTCACACTGAGTATTATCTTATTCCAAAAGTAGCTCACTTCATTTTGTTACCCACCATGACTAAAGACAGCTGAATCTGATCCATGACTTTTCTAAAGTGAAGTATATTACCTGGTTAAGAAGACTTCTTATTCACAATTAGCATAATATAAATTGGCAACTGGATTAAGAAGCCTCTGGTAAACCTAACAGAATGCAACCTCACGTCTGTTACGGAAAACTTGTTATTTAGTACTGATAAATGAATAATTTCTCCTATCCAAGTCAAGTACATTTAAAATAAAAGACATAACCTGGATTATTCTAATCTTTCCTGACAGAAATAAGATCATCATTAAAACAGTTATAAACGCATTACTCTCTTGATCCTCAAAATCAGGGCAACAGAATTAGTTTGCAACAGGTCTATTAAACTGTTACTAATTATTTGTCATAAGAGAGCTACTGTAGGTATTAAACCAGTCACTAGTCAGACACTGTTTGTATAAGGAAAATTATTACCTAAAGGCTGTGTGTTTTTAGAATTATTGTAAAATTATAGTTGCATCAAGATTAGCTGCTGTTGCAAGGATTGATAACATAAACAATTTTTAACCACCTCCATTATAAAAAGGAAATAATTGATTATCTGCATTGATATATCCTTGTGATCATTTTTAGAGAGAATTCTGCACTTTGTGCTTATATTAATATCATAATAGTCAGTGATTGATTTCAAGACCTATAAATATTTGGTTAAACAAATAATTAGCCAAGATGAACAAACAATGAACCGAAAGAATTTTAAATGCATAGATTATTTGTGATTATGTTCTCTATTATTCAACCAACTACATGAATGGTTGAACAGCATATCTGCAAATACCATGTTCAACTCATTTTTTCAGTCAATTGAATATCTTTATTTTTTTGCTTTAGATGGAGATGATGTGGCATGTTAGAGATGGCTGAGATCTCAGATCAAAGGGCAAGAACATAACTCAGAGAAAAAGAATTGTGCACATTATAACAGGAGATAAGATTTTATATTGAGTTATTTTAGCAATAGTATTTTTAGAAGATAAACATTACAGAGCGAAGAGGAAAAAGGGATTTCACATGCAATACGATATTTTACTCTCCATGAAAACCTACTAGCTTGTCGTAGGCCTCCTTGGAAATGGGAAGAAAAGATCAACAAAGGAAAATAAACTAGGTAGAAAACCAAGGAAATAGTAGAAGAGCCAAAGGAACGAGAAAAATGGATGGGAAGAGGAATGGGCATGGTGATTGAAGAGTGTATGTAGTAGGTGGATGAGTGGAATGGGTCAGAGAGAGACAGAGACAGAAAATGTGAAAAAATGGACAAAAAATATAAAAGTAAAAATTAGATGGAGGGGAAAAGAGAAAAATTTAAAAACCTTTTGTTTTAAATTTGAAACAAAAATGAAAGAAAAGACTTTAGTGAAAAATTAATTAGTGTGAACACATTAAAAATAGGAGCAAAGACTCAGATATTGTACAGACTAAAAAATGAAATTCAGAAAGAGAAAAAAGAAACAAAACAGCTAGGGAAACAGAGAGAGAGGTTTATTTTTTCTATTTTAAAGAAAGTTTGCTTTATTGTATATTTTGATTCTCTGAGGTAATGGTGGTATGGGTGATTCTAGTTAAATAACTATACATTTTCCCCTTCTATGTTCTGAGAAGACACACACGATAGAGAAAGATATCCAAACATACTTTCAAAGTCAGTAGGCTAAGGTATTTAACCTTCCACATTCCACACATTTCAAGCAATCTTCTTCAGACTGTCTATTCTAATACAGTAAGTTGGGATTTTAAATTCTTTGACTCTTTATACAAAATTCACCAAGACATCACACTGTAGCCAGAGTATGAGCAGTGTAGTACACCATGATATAAAATCTTATGAGACCATCTAAAATGTTTTAAAAAACACTCCCTGACTGAAAAAAATGCTCTATTGACAATGACACTTACTTGATTGTATACCCATGAAACCACTTCAAAATGTGTTTTAAATTTAAAAACACAAATAAAATGAGAGGATGGAGATGACAGTCAATAAATTTCACACTTGGTTGTTAAAAAATGTCTACGTTTAAGTTGTCAATCATTCTTGCTGGAACGAAAAGGGCAGAAAAAACAAACAAACAAAAAAACACATAAAATAAACACAGTAACCGGATATTAGCTAGGAAACTGCACCCGTATTCCCCATCTAGGTTTGCTCCTTCCGCCTCATGTGTCACCTTCAGTGCTTTTAAGAGAAACTTTAATCCACATCTGGGCATTTACTAATGTTTCATTTGCTCACTGTCCTTGTAATTTTCCATAATAAAAAAGATTGACAGTTTTAGTTAGATTGGGATTTCCTAACATGCTGAGGATTTGCTTTTTATTATTTTATTTTATTTTTCAATTCTGTATTTGCTGGCTGCACTGGACATTTAAGCATCCAAGCATAAACTAATCCCACCCATTGGGCCCCTGCCAAAGCACTGTATTCATGTCACTGAGATTTTGGAGTGGGGGGGGAGGAGTACTCACAGATTAAAACTTTGAGAGGGGGAAAATTAGAGACCTATATTAGAAATATATGAATTAATGAATGTTATAGAGAGGGAAAGTTGAATGTTCCTCTTAATTCTGTAATACATGATGATATTGGATTCAAAACTAAGAAATGATAGTTTGGGAATTAAGTTACTGAAGTGAGTCTTGGGAGTCCTGAGTTCAAATCCTGCCACATACTCCCTAGACGTGTATTATTTTTGGCCAAGCCAATAAGGGTACATCTAGACTACAGGCTTTTTTTGATAGAGACTTTGTCAACAGATACTGTTGACAAAGCCTCTGTCGAAAAATAGTATCTAGGCTACAGCCAGTTCTGTAGACAAAGCAAGCTGCTTTTTCGACAGAGAGTCTAGAAGCTCTCTTTTGAAAAAGCAGTGTGGGGATGCAATAGCGCCTTTTTTCGACTTAACTGTCGAAAAAAAGGCGTTATTCCTCGTAGAATGAGGTTTACCGCTGTCGACAAAACTGCCGCATTCGCAGGTGTAATTTTGTTAACAAAACCCTGTAGTTTAGACACACCCTTAGGGTGGGATAATCATAAGCACTCGGCTTTGGCCTAACTACTCCCATTGAAGTGAACAAAAGACTACACACCTTTGAAAATTCCACCTTATTCTTGGGATGCCTCAGTGCTCCCTTGGTAAAACAGATTTAATAATACTTCTTTTCTTTCATTGTTTGAACATCTTGTCTATTTTGACTGCAAACATTGCTCCTTATTATCTGTATGTACTGTGCCTAGCGCAGTGGGGCCCCATTCTTTGCTGGATTCTTCAGGGATACTACTGTACTCAAAATAATTATAAATTAAAAGGCAACATTTACTGTAAAATTGATTAATTGAAAAGATTCTCTCACCTACGTGTAACCAACATGCAGAAATCAATGTGGCATGATATTATTTTGGATCACTTATACTGACAAGGACAAAACATAGTGTAAGTCGTAATGAATTAACCCATTCGGGTGAGGACATTTTACATAGTGCAAGACTAAATTTGACTCCCTTCTCCTCCAATAGAACTTGATGGGGGGCGTAATCTCTTTTCCCCATAAAATATTGTGTATGTAGGTTCTCAAATACTACCTTACTAGAATAGAGGCCATACAAATAAATAAATAAACTCCAAATATCTCTTATAATAATTTCTCTTTTTTCCACCCAATCTTCTAAATAGTTTTGTGCATTAAAACTCTTAGTGTGGCCTAGGACAGAACAGTACTTTAATTTGATAAAAACAATCATTTGGAGTTACATGATTTTTCCATGTATCATAAATAAAACAAAAATATTACAAGTTCCTGAAAAGTTTCCATTTCTCATCTCTTTTCCCCAGTAATGAGAGAAAAGGAGGAATCCCCTGAGGATAGGAGGCTGCACTCAGAAATTTAAACATCTCAATTAATTCAAGAAAGAAGATTGCCTGATGCCACTGATGGGGTGAGAGCAAAGGAGGGTAAATGGAGTAAATGCCAACTTAATTTGCATATACAAGACACTGAAATTGTGTGTGTGGGGGGGGGGGGGGAGTAGTATTGTTATTCATCATCAAAATATTCCTACGTAAGTTATTGCTGGTTAATGTGCGGGGTGTATGCATTTGGTGAGAACATGTTACTCAACCCAATTACTATAATCTAAAAAGGTAAGAGGCAGGGGTCTTTCAAACTGGCAGTTGACTAGCATGACTCTCCTTCCTTCTAGGTTCTCTATTACTCGGTGGTCAGGAAAGCAAACATAACAGGAAAATACCGAATCAGATGTCAAGTGTTTTCCAGAAACACATTTTTTTTTAAACTTCTACTTACTATATTTTCTAGAAATGTGTGTCTGTCTATCCATTAGTCCATGTGTTCAAGAATTCCTCCTAAAAAGAAAGAGCTAGGACCACCAAATTTGATATGCAGCTTCCTCTTATCACTACTTGAAGTAAAGCCAGGGTTTGGTTGTGCCAGGAATTCAATTTTCTCTCATAAAATGGAAAAAACAACAAATGGTCTGGAAGCACTATATAGACTAACGAAACATGTAGATGGTATCATGAGCTTTCGTGGGCACAGCCCACTTCTTCAGATGACTGGAGTTTCATCTGAAGAAGTGGGCTGTGCCCACGAAAGCTCATGATACCATCTACATGTTTCGTTAGTCTATATAGTGCTACCAGACCATTTGTTGTTTTTTCCAGTACAGACTAACTCGGCTACCCCCTGAAGCCATAAAATGGAAAGGGAGGGGTCTAGCAGGAGGTATAGTCATACTGTAGAATGACTGCAGGGGGCAGCAAAAGATCAGATGTGGGGACCAGGACAGCTATAACTCCCTTAGGCCAGCAGGGGGCAGTAGTGGATAAAGAGACAGTTATCTACTACATATTTCAGAGTTTTGTCTTTTTGCGTGTCTGTGTGTTTGTCTGTCCCCCCACCTGGAGGACATGCACCCCTTCCCTGGCCATGCCTGCTGCAGCTACAGTAGCCTTGGACAGGTGCTTCTCACCTGGCCCCAAGCTGTTGCAGTGAAAAAGGGCTGGGTTTGTCCTCTCTTCCTGGGGCAGCCTGCATACTGAACCCCTTGTCCTCAGCCCCAGTTCACAATAATGATTTAAAGAAAGAAAGAAAAACAAAACTTATTTAAATTAAGGACCCGAGCAATGCTGGGTAAATCTTCTAGTTTATATTATATACACATATGCACAAAAACACATACAAAATAATAAATAAATATAAATACAATTTTGTATGCAACATGACTCTAGAGTCTATATCCCTCTATATAAATATGAGACACTAGTCATGTCACATAGAATAATTGCCAGAGAAAAGCTATTCTGGGAGAAGGTTGAGACTCCTGCTGCTTAAGGAGAGTCACAGTGACCCCATCCCAAAATGTACCAGGCAGAGGTTACGAGGAGAGTATAAACTGAACCAGACTGTTGGACTAAGTAACTGCTGAAAATGGAAAGGGGGAGCTACAAATGCCACTTGGGAGACTCCACTGGATTGACTGATGAGGTAACAGACGCCTCACAGAAATGTTTCAGAGCCTTTATGCGGATGTGATGCTACTGAGTCAGATACAATTTCCATAGGTGCCTAGTAAACTGACGTTTTTATGTCTGAAGTCTAGATTCCCTGGTTCATTTATTAGAGATGTGTATTCAATAAAATGGTGTTATTTCCCATTAACTATCAGAATGGTGCAGTGTTGTTAGAACTGCTATAGGGAAGCATACTGCATGCACACAGTACCCACAGTAGTCAAAATAAATCCAATATTTGAGGTTATATTTTCAGCCTACACTGTCAACCTCAAAAGGGTGCCATAGAATACCTAGAATACCTCTTTTTCATTCTTGTCCATGTGGAAGAAGCTTACGTTTATCATTTCACCCCATCACTGGCCTGAGTAAAATATAAAATGTTTCTAGAGAAACACTAGGGCTACGTCTACATTGGCATGATCTTGCGCAAATACTCTTTAACGGAAGAGTTCTTGCGTTAAAGTATTTGTGCAAGAGAGCGTCTACACTGACATGTGCCTTTGCGCAAGAGATGTGCTTTTGCGTGAGAGCATCCATGCCAATGTAGATGCTCTCTTGCGCAAGAAAGCACCGATGGCCATTTTAGCCATTGGGCTTTCTTGAGCAAGAAATTCATGTTGCCTGTCTACGCTGGCCTCTAGCGCAAGAACAGTTGCGCAAGAGGGCTTATTCCTGAGTGGGATCATCATAGTTCTTGCGCAAGAATTACTGATCTCATACATTAGAACATCAGTGTTCTTGCGCAAGAATTCGCGGCCAATGTAGACAGGCAGCTGTTTTTGCGCAAAATCATGCCAATGTAGACACAGCCTATTTATCTATCTTTAGAGATTTGTGAATTTGTCTGTGTCTCTATCTGCGAGTGTGTTTGTTCAACAAGTCCTCCTAAATGGTAAGAGCTAGAACCACGAAATCTGGCATGCAGCTTCCTCTTGCAAGGTCAGAATTTGTTTGTACCAGGACAACTGGAAGAGCCGGAAAAGGGAATGGTCAATAACATGGAAGGGAGGGATTGTTCCGTGGGATATGATACTGAGTGTGGCCACTGGGGACAGTCATATCACCGAGACAATTCCTGACAAAGCTGGGGACCTGCCATCTTGCCTGTTAGCACACTGGTAAGTAGCTTCACTGCCCCAAACCCTTTTCTCCTGTCCCAGGCCTTGGCAACAGCATTTGGGGGGAAATGAGGAGTGTGGTGGGAGAGAAAAGACCCCTGGTAGGATGCTGGAGGGCGAGAAAAGGCCCCTAGCTGCCAAGGTGAGGTCTGGGGTGAAGGAGAAAAGGCCTGTGTTGGATAGGACTCCTGCCTCCTCACCCCTTAACCCTCACTCTTGCACACACTCCCCACACCCAACCGTCTATACTGCCCCCGCCATGACATCCTGATGCCTGCACCCCATGCTGCCAGCTCCCTGCCCTGAAGGACCCAGGCAATGCTGGGTAAGTCTTCTAGTTGTAAATTAGGTTATCTGGAAGTATGATAATAGCTTTAATTCAAGTGTCTGATTCAAGCCACGTGATGGTGATTTCTAAACTGCAGGGACTAGTTGAGAAGTTATCTCCCACTCAACCAGTCCCCACAAGCTACTGAGTGACAATATGTACCTCCCATAAAACTCAAAAAGGAAATATTACCTTGCCACAGCAAATTTTCTTTGACTGTTCAATGATCCTGAAGTTACAATACTGTTGCCCAGCAACTTCTGGGAACTGACTTTTACAGATGAACCCATTTATTGTTACCACATGGGAATAACAAATATCCTAAATCTGAAACTGCTTCTGTTTTTTCATCTCTGGAATCCTATTTTTCCCATTTTAATATTAAAGAGTGATTGTTATATGACATGCGGATGATTTTATCCATGATGCATTTAATTACTCAACAGCTGTAGAACTGAAAAAAAAAACCTTTACAAGGTTATGGCAATAGGGAAATCAGTGTTTTGCCAATGTCTGCATAGGTGTCTAAAATATACACCGTATGAAGGAAACTCCATAGCTGAATTTAATTAGATCAGTTACTAGGGAATACTCGCTCCAAGCAAGATTCAGCAAGTTTACATTACATATGACAAAACCAGTTCACTTACTGGAGAAAAAAGTTAAAACCAATGAGAGAATACTGAAGAATTACCTGTAAGACCCCACCCTATATCACCGACAAGATTTTTGTACATATTACATTATATACCTTTAAAAAAAAAATCAGAGAAACTCTTACCTTGCATTGTTGTTTTTGTGGGTTCTGAAAATAGAGGAATGAGCAAGAGGTAGATGAGGTAGACAAAAGAGAGCCCATTGTAACGGAACACACATGCTGCAATGGGAAAAAAAAAAAGAACATGATCATTAATCTGGCCAGTCCATCTGGAATATGCAAGCTTAAATATAAATTGCATTTGCTGTGAGTTGCATATTAGACTAATGCTTATAAGCTACTACACTATTTTTGGGGAAAAATAGTATCATTCACTGTATATGTGCTACAGAATCATTAAAAGTTTAATTTAAGGAAGAAATATAGTGGTTCAAAATATGTCTACAGTATTATATATTTCATTTTAGAGGAAGGCTATGGTTAAGGCAAAAGACAAAAAAGTCAGAAGACCTGGATTCTTCTTCCAGCTGCACCACAGAGTTCCTGTTTGACCTTTCATGAGAGTCACTTGATGTCTGTGTGCCTCATTTTCCTCATCTAAAAAAATGTTGATAATGCTACCTATCTTACAGAGTACAAGAATACTTAAATTATTAATCTCTGAGCTCACCAGACAGAAGGCACTATATTACTTTTAGTAATAATAATAATAATAATAATAGTAATAATAATAATAATAATGTATTCATGAGGAAGACACGTCAAATAATGTTATAAATTTAAAAAACAACAAATAGTCTTTAAGATGCTACTAGACTATTAGTCTGTAACAGGAAAAACTTAAAAAACAATAAACTCGGCTACCCATCTGAAGTTATTAATTTAGTGCACCTAGTGAAATTAAAATCCTTTTCTCCATTTTCCCCTCTTTTTGATTATGCAGAATCTAATACTCATATTTTATTATTAACCACACAAAATTCTGGAATCAAAATGTAATAGCTAGCATTTATCCTTTAAAAAGCACTCTGTTCACTCCAGAACTCTTAAGACCTAAGGTAAACTCCAGATGGTAAAACTGAACAAAAGATCCTGTAGTGGGAAAATTGTGAACCTCCACGTAAGATCTCCACACCAGTGATATTTTAAAATTTCACGCTGATGTCATTAATACCTAGTATTTTCTAAAGGAAGCAAACAGTTTGTTAACTTCTTTCTGTGTTTCTTTTATCACATGTTCAGCATTTCTGCACTTCCACTCAATTTGATACTTCAGGAGTTATTTCTTTAAGAAGCAACATCATTAAAAACAGTGTTTGTGACTTCACAGTTATACTTGAATTGAAGCATAGTCTATATGTACATGAACTCCTTTATTTAAAAAAAACATATCAGGACGTGATCCAACTGCATAGAATTATAGAACTGGAATGAATCTTTATAGGTCATTAAGTCCGGTCCGATGCACTCATAGAAGGACCAAGTACTACCTAGACCATCCTTGAAAAGTGCTTGTTTCACTCACCTGCATTTAAAAAAATCTCTAATGATCAAGATTCTACCTCTACAACCTCCCGAGGAAATTTATCCCAGTGCTTAACTACCCTGACAGGAAGTTTTTCCTAATGTCCAAACTAAACTCCCTTTGCTGCAATTTAATCAACTGCTTCTACTCCTATTATCAGAGGTTATGGAGAGTAATGTTTTCCCTTCTAGGTACTTGAAAGCTATCATATGCCCCCTCTGAGTCTTCTCTTTTCCAGATAAAACAAATCCAATTCTCTCAATCCTCGCTCATGTGTCACGTTTTCTAGACCTTTAAATCATTTTTGTTACTCTTTGTTGGACTTTCTCCAATTTGTCCAATCTTTCCTGAAATGCCTGTGTGCCTACAACTGGATAGAATACTCCATTTGTGGCTAATCAACGTAGAGAAGAACAGAAGAATTAAGTCTCATGTCTTGCTTTCAACACTGCTGCTAATGAAACCTAAGATAGGTTTGCTTTTTTGAAACAGTGTCACAGTGTTGACTCATATTTAGTTTGTAGTTCACAGTGACCCCCCCCAATCCCTTTCTGCAATACTCCTTCCTAGACAGTCATTTCCTATTCTGTATGGCTACGTCTACACTGCAGGCTTCTTGCGCAAGAAGCTTTTGGGGAAAGAGATCTTTTGCAAAAACTTCTTGCGCAATTGCGTGTCCACACTGCAAAAGTGCATTGGAAAAGTGATGCGCTTTTGTGTAAGAGAGCGTCCACACTGCATGGACGCTCTCTCACAAGAAAGCTCTGATTTCCATTAACAGAATGGCCACCAGGACACCTGTGCTTCTTTCAATAGGCTGTTTTTGCACACACGAAAAACCTGCTGCCCATCCACACACACCTTTTTGAGCAATAAGTCTTGCGCAAAAAGGAGTTATTCCTTGTAGAAAGAGGAATACCTATACCACGATTACAGTGAATTGACAGAACAGAGGGGTTAATTTTCTTGCGCAAAAACGGGCTTGAGGTGTGGATGCTCCATGAGTTTTTGTGCACAAACAGCTGGTTTTGCGCAAAAACTCTGCAATATAGACATAGCCTGAGTGTGAAACAGATTGTTCCTTCCTACATGGAGTATTTTGCATTTTCCCTTATTGAATTTCATCCTATTTACCTCAAACCATTTCTTCAATTATCCAGATAATTTTGAATTCTGACCCTGTCCTCCAAAGCACTTGCAATCAGCTTGGTGGTATCCACAAATTGTAAGCGTACTCTCAATGATTTAGATAATGACATAGATGCAGAATATTGAAGATAACCAGACTTAGAACTGATTTCTGCAGATCCGCACTTGATATGTTGTTCCAGCATGACTGAACCATTAATAACCACTCTCTGGGAATGGGTATCCAACCAGTTATGCACCTACCTTATAATAGCCCCATCTAGTTTGTATTTTTCTAGTCTGTTAATAAGAAGGTAATGTGAAATTGTAGCAAATGACCTACTGAAGTCTAGAAATAATTGCTTTAATAAAAGCCTCATCCATCTCTTCTTCCAGATTATGTGGCCGATAGTAAACCTCTACCATGACATAACTCATTTTATCTTTACCCTCTCAAACGTGTCCTGTTTTAATATCCTCCATCCAGCGTGCATGCTCCCTTTTTCCCTGTCTTCCCTTCCTAAGCTAACTGTACCCAGCTATATCAACATTCCAGTCTTGCGTATTAGCTCACCATGTCTCTGTAATGCCAATTACATCATAGTTGTGTTTATTAACTAGCATTACAAGTTCTTCCTGCTTATTCCCTATACCGTACACTTCTCACATTAGTATATATTTAAGATACTGATCGAGTTTCCCACCCCCAGTTGTCTTGTTTCTCTTTATCCTTGCTATTACAGCCCATGCTCCCCTCTCCCCCACCCCCAATTTCTGACCCTTCTCCCAGGTTTTTGACTTATCTGTGGGCTTTGGTCATGCCCCCATCAAACCTAGTTTAAAGCCCTCCTCTCTAGGTTAGCTGGTCTGTATCCTAACATGCTCTTTCCCTTTCTCGAAAGGTGAACCCTATCTCTGCTTAGCAGTCCTTCCTGGGACAGCATCCTGTGGTCAAGGAAGCTGAAGCTTCCTGACTATACCATCTTCACAGTCAAGCATTCATCTCCAGGATGTATCTGTCTCTGCCTGAGACCGGAAGGATTGACGAAGCCACTACCTGTGCTCCAAACCCCTTCACCCAGAGTTCCAGAGCCCTGTAGTCATGCCTGATCTGCTGAGGATCATAACTTGCAGTATCATTAGTGCCCATATGTGTGAGTAGCATGGAGGGCCAGATGATTCTCAACAATCCCTCTGTAAGATCTCAGATATGGGCCCCTGGAAGGCAGCATTCCTCCTGGGAAGTCATGTCAGGATAACAGATGGGTGCCTCTATTCCCCCACAGAAGAGAGTGTCTCCAACCACCATTACACTAGGTTTCCTCCTGACAGTGGTGGATGAAGACCTCTCAGCCCTGGGGATACATGTCCAGCTTAGGGGGTGATTCCTCATTTCTCATCACCAGGGTAGCGTAACAGTTCTGCATCACCGTGGTCGGCAGGTTAGGTTTGAGGGTGGAACACTGTTTGCTGCCAGCAATAACCAGTAGCCAGTGTGCTTCCTGTGGCAAAGCCATCTCCTCACCTGGTGGGGTGCAGCAGTCCTTTGTATCTGAATAGCATCCTCAGCCTTGCATTTCTCCATATAAATACGCTCAAAGAATTCCTCCTGGGCATGGATGTTCCTCAGCCTAGCCACCTCCTCCTGCCGCTCACCCACCTGCCTCTGGAGACATTCCACCAGCAGAAACCTTTCATACTGCATGGTCCTCCCAGCCAACCTTTCTGTACATGCGAAATGCAGGCCACATTCTCTGCAAAACTACACCAGGATTTGGGTGGCTGTCTCCAGGGTACAGTTGTCTGTCTGGACAGAGGCACAGGTGGTGGACACAGAAGCAGCACAGGCACAAGCGATGTATCCTTTCCTCACCATAATGGCTATATTAGGACTCCGTCCTACAGATTCCTTCTCAGACCGGCCCAGTTTTCAGCCTGGGCCACTTAACCTCTAGATTTTAAGGCCTTCTCTCCTACGTCAGCCCTACCCCCTCAATCACACAGATGGTGCTAAATCTCACCTGGGAGATGGTAAAACATTGTGAGACCTACCACATTCAGCTTTTCTTGTGAGAAGAGTCAAATATAGAGGAATGAGGAGAAAAAACACTTTTCTGTTTCTTTACACTACAATCATGGAAATGTAAGAAAAATAATCAAATCAATCTTCTCAACTAATTCCAAGATGACTAAGTTTTGGAGGAAAGGTTTTGGCTTACTCTGTTCATTCTGTAGCAAATCTGTTTCCTAAATACAGTTAGATTTAAATAAGCCAAATTCATTCCTCATTTATCATATAAGGGCTATGCCAAGAATGAATTTGGCCACACTCCGCATGTAATTAACATACTTGCACTAGCCTGTTCTGACCATAACTTTAGTCACACCCTACTTATAAATGTTACAATAAATAAAAGTTATTTAATTATCAAAGTTATACAGTGAGTAATTTATGATTTGCAAAACTGACTGTACAAGAATGTCAATTTGTAAGGGATTGTGTGATTCATTTCTAAACTGACAGATTAATAGGATGTAAAAACTGTAGGTCTTCTGAATTCCACAGCTGCAGTGCTTAGCTGTGAAGCATCTGCGATCTTCAGGAGCAGCCTCTGGGGAGCTGACAGAATTGCCAGGTCCCTGGGCAAGGGCAGTAGGGGTGGCTCCATGCTCCCGGAAAAGGGTGCAGGCTTGGTTAGAAGGAGCAGGGCTGGGCAGCCAGCCCTCAGTGCCACCCAGAATGTGCCAGGCACCTCACCTCCTAGTCCTTAGCACTACCGAAGCGCAACACCCAAGGCTCCGGCAGTGATTTAAAGGGCTCAGGGCTCCAGCTGCTGCTACAGTAGCAGCAGCCAGGAGTTCTGGGCTCTTTTGCATCACTGGGACCCAGAACAGCTGTCCTCTAGGCCAAGTTCCAGATCAAGGCGTAACGTCCTCACTGCTGTTTTTAGTGCACTAGCTTGAGGCTTGTCCCAGTTGCCGCGTATACATGCCCCCCATTTCTCCAAATGCCCATGTATGTCCAGGGCATGGTTCTGAGATGCTCTGTGCATGGTCGCCTCGTCTATCCGAGCACAATTGAAGAAAGAGCCCTGCAGGAAAATCAGCACTCAAAAAACCAGCTGCAAGGGTGCAGGCTATAAAGTTATAGTGCAGATTAGGCTCGAAAGCCTCTCTTCCAGATGGGTAAGCTAGCCCAGGCTTAAAAGCACCTACCAGCCTGGATCAAAGGTTTTTCCTGTGTGGATGGTAGGGAGCTTTGGCTAAAACCTGAGTAAGAGCCTGTGTTAACTCTGCAAGGAAGATATACCCATAGTAACAAAGAATACCCTGTGATGCACAGAATATAATTCAACCCATCCTCTATATTCATAGTTAGCAGGTATAGGGTATGATCCTGAAAAGAAATTCATGAAAGCAGTTTTATCCCTGCACAGAATCTTCCTGAGGCCAACACAAAAATAAGGGTGCACATATGAATACCTTTGCAGATCAAACCCGTAACATTCAGTGTTTTCCCTAAATACAGGCCTGACAACAGCAATTCCAGATCCCAGGGCAGGGCAGTCAATGGGCTCACACACACGAACAAGCCACGTCCACACAGACATGGTTCACTGGATATTTTGTCAGGCTCTGGGAGGAAGTTGAGATGCAGTTGAGGGGAGAGTGTGGACTGAGCATGGGTGAAGGCTCTGGGCTGGGGCAAGGAGTTGGGGTGCAGGAGAAGGTAAAAGTCAGCACTTACCTTGGGCAGCTTCCAGAAGTGACTGGCACACCCCTTTGGTAATGACTCTTAGATAGTGGTCAGGGTGTATCCACATCTTGCTACTCACAGGTATTACCCCTGCAGCTCCCATTGGCAGCACTCCCTAGCCAATAGGAGCTGTGGAATCAGTGTTCAGGGTGGAGGGCAGAATGTGGAGGCCCCTTGAAGAGCTGTATGGATGTGACGGCCACTCGCAGGAACAGCACAGAGTGAGAGGGCAGGAAATGTCCCTCAGTCGTACTGTGCTGCTGACAGTGCCAGGGGCTTGGCCCCCCGGGCAATCGCCTCCTGTGCCCTCCCTATCAGTGGGCCTGCCTAAATATACTTGTGTCTTTTAGAAGACAAGCAAACAAGACCATTTGTACTGGCATGCTTTCACTACTGGTGGTAAATCAAGCTATTAAAAATATCCTTACTAATATTACGTGTGTCCACGGAACAAGTTGTGAAAAGAATTATAATGTATTTGGTAACAGGAAAACATTCCCTAAGACAGAAGTGACCACAAGTATCTCTGTTCAGTTTAAAGTGTATACCAGATGCAGACTTCCGTGCTTAGATTTTACTCTATTGTCTCTCTCTGAGAAGGCTAAGGTGGATAGACATAGCATGCAAGCATAAGCAATAAAGACTAGTTGAAATTATATAATCTCTTTCTTGTATTTGATTTATCTATATTTTAACCACATTCCTTACCATGGTATCTAAACGCTATTAATGAAAAATATCCAGGAATCAAAAAAGCAAAAAATGACAATACTAAGGTTCTGCACATTCAAACATTATTTTATTACCACTGAATTTAGCTCCAGTAACATCTCAGCTAAGCATTATTTTCATTAGACACATGGAATAAGGGCTGTATCTCAGATAAAAGTGACTTCCACTCCATTGCCCTTCTGTACACTACAATTTCCAACGCTTTTCTTTTTAGACCCACATGTGAGAAATATTGTGTCTGATACCAGAAGCACAAAGAGACACTTATTTCCAATAAATGGGTTACTGACAATTTCACACGCCTTCATCTCAGAATGATCAGAAGCAACTCGCCACTAAAACATAACATGGAGCTGCGTAATATTTTTACTGCAACTTGGTAATAAGCCAATTACTTGCAACAAAAAAATGACAGATGTAGACTATTTCAGCTTTAGGGCATTATATATTATTTCCTCAAATAGCTGAAAAATTACACTTGCAAATAAACAAGATTTATCCTTACACTCAACTAACTGAGCACTGCTGTTTATACCTAGTGAAGGAATGATACATATTCTGTGCTCAGCCCATTTGGCAAGACAGTCTAAAATGTGCAATATAGACATACCTTTTAAAAACAGTTTTACCATAGATTCCATTAAAAATTAACACAAAATGATTATATAGATAGCATGGTATTAGGGCAGTGATTGGCAACCTAGCATGTGGGCCGCATGAGTGGCTCTCCATCTCAATGGGCCACAAGATTGCTGCAACCAAAATCATCTCCCAGGATAGGGTAGTTTTGCTAACTGCATTTGCATAACTCGTATTTACAGGGTATGCTGACTGAATCATAGCAGCATTTGATTGGCTGCCGAGAAAACGCACAGCTCTCAGTCACTGTTGTGTGCAATTGTCAGACACCTCACTTCACGTGCCTTTGCTTCACATGCATGTCACTTTGCTAATACTGGTAGGAAAGGATGGAATGCCGATGAAAACCAGAAGAATCTGGCAACCCTAAGGCTGTGTCTAGACTGGCAAGTTTTACCGCAAAAGCAGATGCTTTTGTGGAAAAACTTGCCAGCTGTCTACACTGGCCACTTGAATTTGGGCAAGAACACTGACAATCTAACATAAGATTGTCAGTGTTCTTCCGCAAATACTATGCTGCTTCCGTTCGGGCAAAAGCCCTTTTCCGGAAATGCTTTTGCGCAAAAGGGGCAGTGTAGACATCTGGAAACTGTTTTGCGCAAAAAAGCCCCGATGGCAAAAATAGCGATCGGGGCTTTCTTGCGCAAAACCGCATCTAGATTAGCACGGATGCTTTTCCGCAAAAAGTGCTTCTGCAGAATAGCGTCCGTGCCAATCTAGACGCTCTTTTCCGCAAATGCTTTTAACGGAAAAACTTTTGCGGAAAATCATGCCAGTCTAGACATAGCCAACATGTTGTAAAATGTCTTGCAAGTCATGTAGCACCCTCATAGACTGCAGGTTGTCCACCACTGGATCTAGGGCTAATTCCAGTGTGAGAACATAACAGAAAAGTTTTCAGTATTTCTGACTCAAATATACTATGTTTGCTATTGAAAATATTTATGATCAAATCTTGAAATGTTCTAATAAAGCAAGCAAAAAACAAGAGTCATATGACAGTGAATAATATTTTTAGCATACCAATGGGACATGTAATTATCTCTTCAGTTGTAACTATCAATCACTTTCTGGCTACTTTTAGGAACAATTCTCTAGATTGCTTTCCGCAGGCAGGAGCAACTACAGTATCTTTTTTGTCAAATTAAGGAAAATGACTCATGCTGAAAATTAAGGCTAGCAAATGGTTAAAAAAAACTGTGATTAATTGCACTGTTAAACAATAATAGAATACCATTTATATTTTTGATTGTTTACTACATTTTCAAATATATTGATTTCAATTGCAACACAGAAAAAGTGCAGTTCTCACTTTATATTTATTTTTGATTGAAATAATTGTACTCTAAAGAACAAAATATATTTTTCAATTTATCTCATACAACTTCTGTAATGCAATTTGTATCATGAAAGTTGACTTTACCAATATAGAATTATGTACAGAAAAGTACATTCAGAAATAAGACAATGTAACACTTTAAAACTGACAAGTCTACTCAGTCTTACTACTTCTTGGATCTCTCAAAACAAGTTTGGTTACATTTGCAGAAAATAATGCTCCCTGCTTCTTGTTTACAATGTCACTTGCAAGCGAGATCAAGCATTCACATGGCACTGTTGTAGCTAGCACCACAAGATATTTACATGATAGATGCACTAACGATTCATATACAGAAAATAATGCTCCCTGCTTCTTGTTTACAATGTCACTTGCAAGCGAGATCAAGCATTCACATGGCACTGTTGTAGCTAGCACTACAAGATATTTACATGATAGATGCACTAACAATTCATATACCCCTTCATGCTTCAATCATCATTTCAGAGGACACACTTCCAAACTGATGATGGGTTCTGCTTGATAACGAGACAAAGCAGTGCGGACTGATGAATGTTCATTTTCATCATCTGAGTCAGATGCCATGAGCAGAAAGTTGATACTCTTTTTTAGTTTTTCAGGTTCTATAGTTTCCACGTCAAAATGTTGCTCTAAAGAATTCTGAAAGCATGTTCCACACCTTGTCCACTAAGATTTTGGAAGACAGTTGAGATTCTTAATCTTGGTTGAGCACTGTAGCTATCTATATAAATTTTGCATTGGTACCTGAGTCACATTGTCAAATCTGCTGTAAAAGGGTTTGGTTTTTTTTGGACAGTTATGTATCAAAAAAAAATTTTTAAATCTACATTTGTAAATTACAATTACAGGCTAAAGACATTACACTTCAGTACTTACATGAGGTAAATTGAAAAATATTATTTCTACTGTTTACATTTGACAATGCATATATTTGTAATAAAAAATAATAAAGTGAGCATAGTACACTGTGTTCTGTGTTCTAATTGAAATAAATATTGAAAATGTATAAAAACATCTATAAATATTACATTTCAACTGGTATTCTATTGTTTAACAGTTTGATTAAGCATGATTCATTCTTTAGAGTTAATCACAAGTTAACTGTGATTTATTGCCAGCCGTACTTAGGATCATCAAGAAATGTTTTTCATGTTATTTTGACCTCATTTTAGCACAGCTAGGGCAATTCATTTTAAGCAGTTAAATGTTGATCTTTTTATTATTTTCCTGGTCAATTACTTTCTAATAACAATCCAATTTGTTTACTTAAAAAGACAGATATTTTATATAGAATTTCACAACGACATTTAAAAACATTTAAAACTGTTATTTAATCTTGTTTAAACCAATTCCTAAATTTTCCAAAAACCTGATCCTTTTTTATTTTGGCTTATTAGGTTGTGGTGCATTCTTGATTTATATTTTAAATATTAATAATTAGCATTATTAATTATGCATATGGCAGCAGTGACAAGAGGCCCTATTAAGAGATCCAAGGTCCCTTGTGCCAGATGTTGCACATACACAAAGTGACAAGACCTGCCTACAGATAAATGACAATTTGCCAGGGAAACATGGAAAAATGTTAATTCTAGAAAATGGAGGCTGTTCTAATTATTGCAATTTACTGGCATGTCCCATCAATAAAGAATTTTATTTTTATATTAAATGTTAATAGCAGCCAGTGACATTTTTGTACAAATAGTTCTAAAACAACATTTAACTTCAGGCTTGTCTAGACTTCAAACATTATCGTGGCACAGTTATAGAATTTCTGCGTAGACACTAACTATATTGATCAGCGGGATTCTTCTGTTGTAATCCACCTCCAGAGAGCAAGAAGCTAGGTCAATACAAGAACTTCCATTGACTTAGCACTGTCTACATCAGGGGTTAGGTTGGGGTAACTATGTCACTCAGAGGATGTGAATTTTTCATACCTCTGACTGACACAGGTAAACCAACCTAATTTTCTAACGTAGACCAGCCTTTAATAGCGGGTAAGTGCAATATGCAGTATCAGTCAGAAGGGACATTTCATACATAATTCATTCTAAATCAAACAAGGAAGCCAACCAAAATTGTATATCCATACCCTTTAGTCATCATTTAACTTTTAATGTTCAAAACAATTCTAGAAATAACTATATGGTAGCTATATGTTAGACAATGCTCTTCAATTTAAAAGATTTTCTGTTGTCCTTTGCATAACCCTCTGGATTCTAGATATATGTGTTCATCTTTTTCACAAATACTAGGACAATACTAAAAGCGGATATATTTCTGATTTAAAAAAAAATTCAATATGCAGAACTGTGTGTTCTTTCATCTTGAGATATCACAGCGCAGACTTTCCGCACAATTTTTAAAATGCCTTCACCAGTTAAATAAAAAAAAATCTAGAGGGCAAACAATTTATATATTAGAGGGAGAAATGCTAATGGATTTGTACCTCATCAGTCTTGTGAAATAACACAACAATCTAAGTGAGAAAATACTTTATTTCTAATCTGATTTGTCTAAAACTCTGAAAAGCTTTGCAATCTGAGTCCCTCCTAACAACTAAAATAATTTGAATTTGTACTTTGGCACTCTGGATGTCTACTGCATCCCTATTTGTAAGCAGTAATTGTGGCAAAACTAAAGACGGTAGCAAAAAAAAAAAAATGGTGAAGAACATAGCCAGCATAAGACAAAATTAGCCATCCACTCAAACTGTTTTCATATTTACATTACCTTAACAGTGGCTTTTTAGTAATGGAATTAATTTACTGCCTGCTATCACTTCCTTCTTTCAACAACTATGTAAAAATAGATTTTTTTTGTAGGCTTTTACTGTAGGCTTGAGTAGATTATATATTATTCTTGGCAACATCCTCTCTGGACTGATGTGTGCATTAGCATGAAGAGGAATTGATCCAGCCAACTATAATGAAGTCATATTTCTTCTATCTTCGGCAGGATATTGCATAGCACTTGCACCTTGTTTAACAACTTTACAGTTCAAAGTTTATTAAGAAGGCTCAGCAAAGGTATTCTTTCAATGAAGTTTGTTACCTATTAACTTCACTTTAGTTCCATTTTCATGCTATTTTGCCAGCAACAACAAAAAAAAGACGCTGGATAAAAATCTTCATTTGAACAAGTGCTGCTGGTAAAATGTTTTAACACACAGCAAAACAATGTTGTTGGCTGAAAGACAAATCTGATGCTGCTCACACCTTAAAACACTCTGCAAATTCCAAGGGCTTTTAAAAAAAACAAAAAACAAAACCATGAGCTGAACACCAAGCTGGGCTTCCCACAAAAACTCAAAAGGACTGAGGCTGCCCTTGGCTCACACTAAAAACCAAAGGAATTGGGCACTTAACTCCTGTCAAAATCACAGTCTATAGCTGTATTCTTTTCACCATTACCCCCAAAAAGAAAGTTACCCAAAAAGTGACCACCCACTGTGAGGAAAAAAAACTCCTGAGAAAACATGAAACTCAAATATTCTATCTGTTTCACATTTGCAGTTCTTTAAGATCCAGTCTTGTGCACTACAGCCAGAGTTGGAGGGAAAAGGCTGAAATATGTGATACTTAATGCAGAACACAGAAGATGTGCTCCATAAGTTATGATTATGTTGAGAGATACTTGGATGAATTATTACACCAGTGTGAAGTTATTTTTTAGCATAAAGAGCTAATTGTTCAAGGAAAGCCAGATAGGATCCATTCTTGGAGACGCAAGAGAAATTATCAGTAATGACCACCCTGCACCTTTAGACCGGGGCCGGGTGTTTGGCTGGCCGGCCAGCCGAGTTAAGTGAACAGTGCTTTATATCGGTCGGGGCAGGGGAGGAATAAATGAAAACTATTGCAAACACACACACACACACACACACACACACACACACACACACACACACACACACACACACACGTCACTGATTCAATCCCTGAGAATGTAGAGCTTGAAAAGCAGTGCACGGTGCCTCAAGTCTTCCTTTTTACATGGATCAAGGCTCAAGCAGATCCGAAATTCCTTTCCTTTTAGATGGGAAAATACCAGGCTTGGTCAACATTTGCTGTGGGCATTACGCTAGCTGCCCCTTTTTTGAGGGAGGCTGGGAAGGCATTTTGCCCTTCCCACCATATTGTCTTGGGTGCAAGTTGGCAAGTTTTCACCTTCCTCGACGCGGGTTCTGGAAGGGTTTTGCACATGACTGGCAGTAGGCCTACTATCAACTCATCATTTAAATGTAGGGCAGATTCCTGTATAGGTACTCCAAAGGAAAAGTACACAGTGACCAGATAAATGGCTGGAAAAGGAGTTTTTTTAAAAAACAAGGTGTTCATTAAAATAATGAATGGGGGACAGTTGGGGACTCCTATGATTGGTACTGCGGGGAGCCAATCCATCAAATGTAGCCAGACAACGCCTCCTTCACCTAATCACAAGGCAAAACACTTCATATTTGGCTAGTTTCTATCACGCAGAACACATGACTAGGAGAAATATACAGGTAGTCCCCGGGTTACGTACAAGATAGGGACTGTAGGTTTGTTCTTAAGTTGAATCTGTATGTAAGTCGGAACTGGCGTCAGCCGCTACTGAAACTGATCAGTTTCAACCGCGGCTGAATCTGGACGCCAGTTCTGACTTACATACAGATTCAACTTAAGAAACCCAGGCGTCCCCAAGTCAGCTGCTGCTGAAACTGATCAGCGGCTGACCTGGGGACGCCTGGGGCAGAGCAGCTGGGGTGCTGCTGGGTTGCTCCAGTAGCACGGCTCCTCGGCGCTACTGGAGCAACCCAGCAGCACCCCAGCTGCTCTGCCCCAGGCGTCCTGATTCAGCCGCTGCTGAAACGGACTCCCGCCGCCTGGGTGGCTTTGCTCGGGTGTCCCTGGTCTGCTGGGGGGGTCCAGGGGCTTTGCTGGACCCCCCCCCCAGCAGACCAGGGAGACTGGGAGAAGCTTTTCTCGCCCCGGAGGACACGGGTGGCAACCCGCCTCCCGTGAGCTCCGGGGCGAGAAAAGCTCCGTTCGTAAGTGCGGATCCGACTTAAGTCGGATCCGCATAATTCGGGGACTGCCTGTATATATTTCAAGTGCCTAGAACAAAGGGATCCTGGCCAGTGACTAGGGCTTCTAGATGATACTGTAATAGAAATAATAAATAATAATTTCTCTCCAGTTTCAAATCAGGGTGCTGCTTATGCCAATGTAATAACTATCCTCATAAAAAAGTCATTAAACAGGATAATAGGGAGGTAATGTCGTGTACACCTGCATTTAACTACACACACTTTTTTAAAACAATATTATTGAGGTTGCAAAGTCAAACACTCAGCAGTTAGGTATGCCAGAATTAAGGCTGCCTTCATTTGGCCCCTGTGTATGCAAATTATGATACAATCTATAATTACATGACTACATCGTATTTTTCCCCCCAAAGGATCCCTGCCTCATTCAGTGCAGAGGATGGATGATACTTACTGAAGGAGCAACTATTCAATATCTCATTTTCCCCTATATGGCCCCCTCGCCTTATTTACTCCACACAAATAATTATGCCTTCAGAGCATGGTTTATTTGCTTTTCTATGGCACTCAGTCTAGCACTTGAGTGCTTCACAAATCTTTCTATAAAAAAAAAATTTCTTGCTGCGCGACTGAAGAATGTCATCAGGCTCTCTGGCCTTGAAAGTGGCCAGAGAGAAGGGAGTTGGTGAGCGTAGCTAGCAGAGAGCGCAGTCCCCTAGTATTATTTTATATTTACGATAGTCCATCTTGTGTGCTTTTTAATAGTTGGGGAACTAAGATAGAGATTAAGGCTAGATCACTCCACTGATTTTGGATGTCCAATCGGTGATAACCTGACATTTCCAGAGTACTTAGTACTTCATATGTATTCAATCACACTGACTTCAGTCACAGCTGTGAACACTCATCACTTCTGCAAATCAGGTCCCGGAATCTCACATTAGGCACGCAGAAGAAGAGAAACCCATAATTAGTAGCCATTTGGTTTAAGTTTCTTCCCTAGAATCACACAGGAATTCAGTCACAGAAGCAGGAATAGAATCTAATGGAATCTAAGCAAAGAGGTGAAAAATAACTAAAATATTAAGTTGTTTCCAAAAATGCATGATTACATGAATGAGAAAGGTATTTTTACCATCCAGTTGCAAAATTCATTGAAGCAGTGCAATTGTTTAACGTTTCGAGGTTTCCTATACTAAGACATGGAGAGAAGGGATCAGTACAGCTTTAGCATATCAGTTCTCAAAGGTCAAAAACACAGCAAAGAAATGACTGGATTTTCCAAAACTACTCACCATTGAGTTAATTCAGCTCCAGCTGAAATCAATGGGAGTAACACCGTGTGTTTGGAAAAATCTTACAAAACTTGTGGAAGATTAAAGAAATCAGCTCAGTGGGACTGAATGAAAAATCTACCTGTGGTAGGCTAGTGCAAAATGTTGCCCAGATTTAACAAAATACTGTAGCTATTACCTTTGCGTGCCAATCCACAGTACAAAAACAAGATGATCAATTTTATGTGTGTGGCACCATTAAATAATAGATGCAGAAGCATGAAACCAAAGAATTACCATCTCTACGGAAGAAGGAAAATCCCACCAAATGTGAATAATTGAGCCATAACTTTTCTAGGACAGAAATGTCAAATTTAAGTTGATTTTACTGAACCCTACTGCATTTGTGATCAAGTGCTAGTGTAAACAGTAATAATGGCACCACTCACATGCTTAAAGCCAAGTGCACATATAAATGTGTTGCTGGATCAAGGCCATGTTATGCAATAACTAATGCTCCAATGTTGGAATTTGATATATGGGTACGCTGAAGTCAGCATGGACTCATGTGAGAAAACTTATAGGACACTGGACTAAGACAGTTCTTTTTGGTGCAGAAAGGGCTACTGCAGCCTGGCCCCATACAGAGTCAGACAATCTACTTCATAGTTTTCATAATGCTGCAAATACAACATAGCTTACAACAACTTACGACAAAGTGTTAATAAGGTAGTAATGATTCAGCTATGGAAGTTAACAACATTTCACTCTGGTCAAGAACACCATATGAGGGATATAAGACCTCAATAAGGCAATGTCAGTTTACACACAAAATGGGAGTGGTTGTGTTAGCAGCTGCAGAAAGACACCCAAAGATAGGTCTACCCTACAAATTAACCACTAATGTGGACACACACACACACAAAAAAAACACCCACACACAACAGCCAAGTCACCTGTGCATGTTCAAACTAGCTCTCTGATCATGTCTGCATGGAGAAATCCATCCCTAACGGCAACAGCAATGCACTCTATGTATCCCACAGTACCTGGGACAGCATCTCTAGCTAAGTGTTGTGGAAACATGGAACAGAGCATGGGGCATCTTGGGGCCATGCAAAATGTCCCATCTGACACTGGTTTGCGTCCTATGCCTCCACTGGTTTCTAGTTTCTTTCTGTGCCATTTTTCGCTGTGCTTCCTAGCATCTGGAATGATATAGCATGGATCCCACACCTCTCTCCTATGATCAGTTAAGTGTTGTGAGGACATCATGCATGGCAGCACAGTTGATCTTGAAGTTACTGGTAGAGCAAGACGCGCAGGTGTATGACATTCTGCATGACAGGGACATCAGCAACTATAATTGCTTTTGGCAGTCACAGAGCTGCATGAGGTAGACCATTGCTTTTGGGCTAGGGAAGTCAGCGCTGACTGATGGGATCGCATCATCATGCAGGGGCGGGATGAAGAGCAGTGGCTACAGCACTTTAGGATGCACAAAGCCACCTTCCTGGAGCTGCAAGCTGAGCTGACCCTGAACCTACAATGCAAGGACTCCTGAATGAGAGCCATCCTCTTGGTAGAGAAGCATGTGGCAATTACTGTCTGGAACCTGGAGATTCCAGACTGCTACCTGTCAGTTGCAAATTCATTTGGAGTGGGAAGTCTTCCTTTGGGGCTATTCTAAAGCAAGTGTGCAGGGCAATAAAGCACATTCTGCTACAGAGAACCAAGATTTGGGAAATGTGCATTACATAGTGAATGGCTTTGCAGAGACAGGCTTCCCTAACTGTGGGAAGGAGGGGCAACAGATGGCACACATATTCCAATTTTAGTGCCTGACAACCTTGCAACAGAGTACATCAACAGGAAGGGATACTTCTTGATGCTGCTGCAGGTGCTTATGGATCACTGTGGCCCTTTCACAGACATCAGCACATGCTAGTCTGGAAAAGTGCATGATACACACATTTTCAGGTACATGGCCCTGTACAGAAAGCTTCAGACCAGGATTTATTTTTTCTCCAGACCACAAAATTACAATGTGGGATGTGGAAATGCCCATAGTGATTCTGGAAGACCCAGCCACCCTTACAGCCTGGCTCATGAAACCTTACACAGAGTACCTGGGCTACATCTAAACTACATTCCTCTTTGAAAGAGGAATGTAAATGAAGCCGATCGAAAATTCAGATGGAGCACGGATTTACAAATCTCACACTTCATTTGCATAATTGCGCAAGAGCGTTTTTTCAAAAAAGTTTCTAGACAGTGTTCTTTTGGGGAAAAAAACCAAAAAAAAACCTTTTTTCAAGAGAACCCATACACCTCATTTTTCCTGCTCTCCCTCTCTTCTTTTTTTCCTGATACTCTTGGCCTGATTTTGCTCTCACATCAATGTAAATTAGGAGTAATTCTGTTTAAGACAACGGTCAGGATAGGTGAGTTTTGTATCAGACATTATGGTACAAAACATTAAATAGGTTTCTGACAACCCAAATAATTAATCTAAATCTATTTAGATTAGAGCAGTAAATTTGAAGAAGCCTCAGAGAGAAAACATTTAACTTTTGAAAAGCCCATGAATGCTTTGATAGATATACAGTTAACCTGGATAAAATCTTTAGATCGGGTTTATGGAGGCATTTTATCATCACGTTTTTCCTTTAGTTAATGTTCATGAGCACAGGTGATTGCTGGATAGTGACTTATCTTCTCAGAGCAGCAGTTTCACTAAGTTCACTAGTTCAATAACCATAAGGAACCAATTAAACTTCAGGCAAATTGTCTGGAAATTGAGTATATAGAATAATGCTCCCTCTCTTCTTCGAATTTAGAAGCACACCTTGAATGCAGCAGCTATTTCCTCCCCATGTTTTTCAGATGAGACCATGAAAAAGAACAATTAAGGTGTCACAATGTTCATATCAACAGCACTTTTCACTTCAAAAAGTAACAAGTTTTCACAACTTTGTGAAATTAGTACTTGTGAAGGGTGTTGGCTTGACAGCCTTGGAGAATAAATCTTGATTTAATCTACAGAAAACTGGTAACAGGTTGTGGCAATGCAAACTTCTCTACAATGTCCCCCATATGTCCCCAACAGTTCAAGTTGAGATAAGGCAACACTTGATTTTCCTTGCCCCTTTGTCTCACAACTGAATCTCTTAGCAAGGAAAGCTCAGATAGTTTCAAGTTAATTTCAGAGTGCCCTCTCTTGCCATGAGGTGGCCCTGCAGCATCTCTGCTTGCTTCAGTTTCTTCCACCAAGATGAGTCCCTTTGGCCTTCTCCAGATGGGTAGGCATTCGTGATGTGGCCTCGGAAATTAAACCTCTTAGGAGATAATAAAAGCTCATCTTCTGTTCCTCTTGTGCTACTCTTTGGCCTATCTTCTAGGCTCAGTTCATGGCAGCTTCCAGACAAATTTTAACACTCTCTCTCTGCTCTAGGGCATAGGGCACAGACTCCAAGATTGTTTTCCCTGGAGCCCCCACCCGCAGCCTTACACTCAATGAAATTTGCTGCTCTCAGTCCTACTTTTAAGCCCTGCTAATTAATTTTTTTAGCAAAGCACTGCCTTCCAAGTTTTTCTTCCTAAATGCACTTTTTTCTTAGCAGGTTCCCACTGCCTCCCCTTCCTAAGACACAGTGTTTCCTGTGTCAGGGACTTCCAGAGGAGCCCCTGGGAAAGGCATAAGCAGCCCTGCTCTGCACCTCAGAAGTGGTGGGGCCAGAGCTGGAAGGGGTGGGGCAGGACTAGACAGCTCTCAGTGCTGTTCAGAGAGCTTGGTGCCTCCCACAAACAGCCCTTAATGCTGCCCAGAGCATGATGAATGGAACTCTGACAGCAATTTAAATGGTTCTGGCTGCTCCTACAACAGCAGCAGTGGCAGCTGGGAGCTCTGAGCCCCTTTATATCCCTGGGCTCCAGGGCAGTTGCCTCCTTTGCCCTACTTCCCTCCCCCATCGGCGGGCCTGATAAGAACCCAACCTGCTTCCTGCAGTTGCTCATCCTCTCCCTGAGTGTCTCAGCTTTTTCTCCACAGGCCCAGGTGTTCATCAGGCTAACACCTGAACCCATTAGCCCCACCTCCTCAGGTCAGAAGGCAGCTAATGATGGCTTAGGCAATACAAACCAGGCAACAAGAGATTTATACACATTGCTAGAAGAACTCTGCTCCCTTCCCTACAACCGCACCCAGAACCCCCAGCTCCCACCTTTGCAGGAAATCAACACTGTCAGTAAATTGTATTGGCATGGCAAAGTACACAAGTGTTTCCAGAGTTAAATGCAGTACAATCAAGAATATTCAAGATAGGTTTCACAGTAGTAATGGACCATTTAGCATTATCATCTATTTCTAATTCAATGGCAGGTTGCCACATATTTGTCCCAGAGTTTTTCTGCTTTTCTTCTCTAGGTTTTTTTATTATTATTATTATTATTGAAGATCTCTGGCCATGCCAGTAAATCTGAGGCACTAGCTATCATTTGCCCCTTCACATTTTGAGTGGACACTCTGCTCATCCAAGGAAGTGGGTTTTGCCAACAAAAGCTTTTTGTTTAGTGTGGCTACCCCTCTGAGACACTTATTTCAGTGTGGTGTAATATGGTACTCGACATGTGCCGTCCATCAGGATTAGATATTGCAGAATATTTCCCCATGTATACAATAAACCCTGTCTCACACTACAATTCTAGTGCACATCATTTCAGCTAAAGAAGTCAGCCTGTTCCTTGAGCCAGTTACTGGGGATGAGACAGGAGAATAACCTGGATTTCTGTTTGTCTCTAGGCACTAAGGGGACCAGTTGTATAAACGCAAGTGTCCAAACAAACCTAAAACAACGTGAATCATTGCAAATTTAATATGCTGGGTTTAGTTAATGAAACCCAGGAGAACTAATACCAAAAGGTTTTACACAATGCTACTGCTAATCAGGGTGCCAATTAATGACAAGCGTGGTGGTGATTATGTGATGTGTACACCATCACCAGGAAATGGGCTAAGACAGTCGTTCCCAATCTGTGGCCCGTAGACCCCTGGTGGTCCTCAGCGGTACTAGAGGGAGTCTGTAGAAAGTTTTGGAAAGGAAAAGGAAAAGCATAGGGCTCACAGCAGAACTGGGACTTTCTGCTAAGCGAGTCTCACCTGGGGCTCACCGTTCGCAACCAGCTGCACACATTCTGCCTCCTGTCCTGGGGGTGGGATCTTGATACCCTACGAGGCATCATCCGTCCTCCTACCAGCAGCTTCACTGCCGTTTACACTCCAGCCCTATCCCCACTCCCAGTACCTCAGTAGACCCCAATCCTTACTTTTCTTTTCCTTTTTTTCCTCCCCAGGACTCCGTGCCCAGCCAAGGGCAAAGTGCTGGGACAGGAGATGCCTTTGGCCACAAGGGCCCCCTCGGTGGATGGGCAAGATATAGAGGGGGTGGGAGCTGAGGAAGCAGCATGGGCCAAGGGACGTACTGGCTGCAGTTCCCACTGCTCTTCTTGAGGGTGGGTCTGTAAAATGTTAACAGAGGGTACGTCTAAACAACATGCTATTTTCAAAAGAGAAATTTGCATATCTTCCTCCGATCTCACTTTCAAAAGTGGAGCTTTTGAAAGCAAAAGTAGTCTGGATGCAGTTTTTTGGGGAAAACCCCCCTTTTTTGAAAAAAAACAGCATAAACCTCATTTTTAAGGAAGAACGTTTTTTTCGAAAAAGAGTGTCGTTTTTTTTAAACGCGTCCAGACTACTTTCACTTCTGAAAGTGGAGCTTTCGAAAGTGAGATCAGAAGAAGAATTCCGTGGGAATTTGCATATCCTCTTTCGAAAACAGAACGTAGTCTAGACAGATTGAAAAGGGGTCTGTATGCTCAAAAAAGGAGGGAACAACTGGCCTAAGACAATCAACGCACCACATTCAGCCACTAAGCACCCATCCATCAAATGGCTGTAACTTTTAGGCACTTAGAATAGTGATAGAGATGCAGCCGTGTTAGTCTGGTGTAGCTGAAACAAAAGGCAGAGCTATGTAGCACTTTAAAGACTAACAAGATGGTTTATTAGGTGATGAGCTTTCGTGGGCCAGACCCACTTCCTCAGATCAATATGTGGAAGAAAATCGGCACAACCATATATATCAAAGTGATACAATAAAAAAAATGAATGCATGTGAAATTGACAAATCAAATTTTAGAACAGAGTGGGGGTGAGGGGGGAAGGTTAGTTTCTGTGAGGTAATGACATAGGGGTGATAATAGGGGAAGCTATCTTTGTAATGAGAGATAATTAGAGTCTTTGTTTAAAAAAGATTAATTATCTCACTCATTACAAAGATAGCTTCCCCAATTATCATCCCTAATGTCATTACCTCACAGAAACTTCCCCTATGTCATTACCTCACAGAAACTAACCTTCCCGCCTCACCTCCACTCTGTTCTAAAATTTGATTTGTCAATTTCACATGCATTCATTTTTTTTATTGTATCACTTTGGTATATATGGTTGTGCCGATTTTCTTCCACATATTGATCTGAGGAAGTGGGTCTGGCCCACGAAAGCTTATCACCTAATAAACCATCTTGTTAGTCTTTAAAGCGCTACATAGTTCTGTCTTTTGTTTTAGGCACTTAGGAAGCCTAGATGTCAGGGATTCCATATCCATTACTAATCCACTCAGCCATCCAAATACTTCATGGCAAATCATATTTTCAATACACCACTTTACATAAGATTTGGAAAGGAACAAGAAACCTTCATTTGTGATGGTGTCATTATGGCAAACAAGTATTCCTAAAATTTTCCTGAGGCAGATGAAGGATGCGGCAAAAACAAATCCAGAAAAAATACTTCTGATGAAGTATGACTATGAATACCAGTCAAATGCTAACATGAAGTAATATTCATAATATATATAACCTCGATAATGATAACATGACTATAATTTTAAATCTTCTGTCATTCTTTAAGTTATAGAAAAGGAACACCAAGGGCCAATTTCATCTCTGGCACAGCAGAGAAAAAATGGGCCCAGAATGCTTAGTGAAATGGCAATCAAAACAACATTACAAAGAAAAGGAAACTGATGAATAATATTGCAAACGGATGAAATCAAAGAATCACAGTGATTGCCAAGGAGTCTCTCTCCACCTGAAGGAAATGCTAGTCATTTATTCTTATGGTCCAGTATTATCCCAATTCTGAGATGACCTTTCTTGTACATAAAGTAATAAATAATTCACTTCATATGAAAGAAGGAGAAATGGTAATTATTTATTCCTACTTAAAATATAGTGAATTATTAATTCATTATTGCAAAAAACTCTCTTTTGCTGTGACACTGCCTGCCCAAAAGGGACGTTTACTTCTTAACAGTGTTATGGATAAAAAGGCATGTAAAATCTGCTTCATTTGTCTTATGAAAGATGCCAGTAAAACACTAAGTAAGTAGCCTACAACACCATATTTACAATATACACCAGTAGCTTTTGATAACTGAAGAAAATGATCAAGGTTTCTACAGCCCCATTCCAGATATCAAAGTAGTGAAGATACCATAGATCCCTGGGACACTCATCTAACAGCTGAGAGGGAATCCAAACACTCATTACTATGTGCCCTATACAGTATTTTGTTAACAACAGAATTACATACAGAGATGAGGAATAAACTTTTTGTCACTCTGTATAGCTGCAGCCTGCCACTTCCCTGTCCTGGGTTTGTTTCAGGCCCCAGCAAGAAGACAGGGAACTGCAAGACAGCTTGAAGAGTATACAGGTTGTAGAATGTCTATGTTTCCTGGAGGATTTTCCTCTAGAGCACATCCTTTGCCTAACCCTTCTAAATCCCTGCAAGTTCTGTCCCAGACTTTGGGATTCTAGACACACACTCCTGATGCAGCCCTCATAACAAGAGTGCTTGTTAAGAGTGACAGCTCTTAGTACTGGAGACTCCACTGATCCAATTGCCTAGGGTCTGAAACTCGTGCCATGTCTCCCAAGAAGCTCTGCATGTTGCCCAGAATCCCACCAAAAGTAAGAACCTTTTGATGTACAATTTACCTTTTGAGGGGCATGCAGCAGCAAAAGCCTGACACCCAGACAGGCTTTGCACAGGATTCCAACATGCCAGTATTCTTTAAATAATACCACAGGAAATACAATACCCATTTCCTGCATCAGGTTTCTCGCCACTCTGGAAAAGTCTTTACACCTGGGCCAGAGTCATCTAAGAAGTCCAGATCCAAGGTCAGCAATTTGCTAGGAAAACTAGTTTAGGACAGGGCACTAGTAAAATACTGGCTCAAAGTGGAATACTGATAAAAATAAAAATTATTAGACTATACTATAAAAATACTGGAAAATATTTAGCAATTTGAGAATAGTTTTGCAATATGTAATAGTTACATAATATTGTAAACTGAAGCATCGTGACAATTTTCCTTGAGAAAAATACAAAAACCTATTTTTATATATATTCACAGAGAGAGCGAGCCATTCTGATATTCAGTATTATATTATATACTATACTATGCCTACTGCAATTTTAATTTGTATAGTACAATACTAGATTGATTTCTGACTATTGCCTTATGTAACCACAAGTTCAGTGTATAGCTAAAACTAAGTAATGTGGTCTGTGTATTAATGAAACAGTTTTTAAAATAGAAAATGGCTTGAGCTGAGAGCAACGGTCCTGGGAAAAGAACAGTACAAATGATTTTACCTGGTAAAAGACACCTCTGAAAAATACCATGCCATCCTTCCCAGGATCCTTCCTCTCCTGCACAGGACTTCTAACCCAGTCTTGGTCCCTTCTTCTGCCCCCCTCACCCCGAATGCTCACAAAATGGTGAGAACCCCTCTTCTTTGTAGACTTCAGCCCCTTTTCTTAGGTGACCTGAAAAGCCTTAGTCCTTGAGCACAAACTATCACCAGTTGCTGAATTTACATGACCCTTTATATAAACAGATCAAGACCCCACACATTCTATTCTTCAGAGATTACAATCTATGCCTTGTGCTTGCTTTAAATTGCCAAGTATTTTGTACTTTGAGGATGCTTTCTTCCACTTATGACTTATCCATTCTACAGCATTTGTAACAATATTCTGCTTCCTATGAACCTGAATTATGGAAACTCCCTAGGACGTTTGATAAGGTACTAGCCAAATTTTAACAGCAAGACTGGACATCCAAAATTATTTAATGCCTCCTTTATGTTTATATAACAAACCATTGTATTCTTGCCCAACAGTATTTGAATGTGGGAATTCAAAGAAGTCTAATTTGGAAAAAATTTCCCACGCAGTTAATAATTCTAATCTGTTTATATCTAGCCTCAATATAAAATCTGATTACGTATTAGTTTGGAGCTAAGCCATTGTAGTGAAAATACGCAACGAGTCCCTGAAGCATCAAATCGACACAGAACAGAAAGTTAAATTTGACAAAGGGAAATTAGGGTTATTGATTCTCAGCACATTTATTAAGTTTTACATCTGATGTAGTTATCCACAAGTGACAAACATTTCTTGCTTATTATAAGAGGGGGAAAAGAATGAAGTTTTTAAATTACAGACAAGCACTGAGTAAAATAAAAGTCCAGGGGAAATAACCAAAGCACAGTTGTAAGGTCACATTGTGAACTTTGCTTCTATAATGAAATAGTGCATCTGTGCAATTAAAACAAATCATCTAATTGAAAACTCATTTTTTGGAGAAATGAGTCTACTGAGAATCTCAGAAGATCTCTTCCTTGAGAAGGAGCCAAAGTATACATCCTGAAGGATTAAAATTAAGTGAAGGGTGCATTAAACTTGACTTTGAGATTTATAAAAGATAAAAACCAAACGGTTTTCTAAACAAAAAGTGTTCTTTCCTTAGTGATCTCAGTGGGGAAACCATTGATCCCTCACTGACACTGTAGAAGTTCTGTACAGTGAGGAGGTCCACCTGTAAAGATGTACAAACCCCCTCGTACTCTCAGTGGGCTAAATTCTCATCTGGTGTCAATCAGCCTAGTTTTATTTACGTCAATGGAACTGCAACAGTTTATGCCAGTTAAGAACCTAGTTCATCAACTCCAAAGTCTTCGCCAATAAAGTAGCCAGAATTTAACCCAGATGAAATCTGCAGGTACAGAAAAGGAGCAGTTAGTGTAAGGCTACGTCTAGACTAAATTCTTCCTTTGACAGAGGAATGTAAATGAAGTACTTCAAAATTGCAAATGAAGAGCTGATTTGCAAATTTTGTGCTTCATTTGCATAATGGATTCTGATCACTTTTTCAAAAAAGGATTTTCCAAAAAAACCACACACCACGGTCTAGATGTGGTTCTTTTGGGAAAAAAACCTTTTTTGAAAGAACCTGTAAACCTCATTTTTTAAGGAATTAGGGTTCAAGCGATAAGAACATAAGAACGGCCGTACTGGGTCAGACCAAAGGTCCATCTAGCCCAGTATCCTGTCTGCCGGCAGTGGCCAGCACCAGATGACCCAGAGAGGGTGGACCGACGACAATGATCAAGCGATTTGTCTCCTGCCATCCCTCTCCAGCCTCTGACAAACAGAGGCCAAGGACACCATTTTATCCCCTGGCTAATAGCCTTTTATGGACCTAACCTCCATGAAATTATCTAGCTTCTCTTTAAACTCTCTTATAGTCCTAGCCTTCACAGCCTCCTCTGGCAAGGAGTTCCACAGGTTGACTACACGCTGTGTGAAGAACTTTCTTTTATTAGTTTTAAACCTGCTCCCCATTAATTTCATTTGGTATCCTCTAGTTCTTCTATTTAGGGAACTAATAAATAACTTTTCTTTATCGGCCCTCTCCACACCACTCATGATTTTATAGACCTCTATCATATCCCCCCTCAGTCTCCTCTTTTCTAAACTGAAAAGTCCCAGTCGCTTTAACCTCTCCTCATATGGGACCCATTCCAAACCCCTAATCATTTTAGTTGCCCTTTTCTGAACCCTTTCCAAGGCCAAAATATCTTTTTTGAGGTGAGGAGACCACATCTGTACACAGAATTCAAGATGTGGGTGTACCATAGTTTTATATAGGGGCAGTAAGATATTCTGGGTCTTATTTTCTATCCCTTTCCTAATAATTCGTAGCATCCTATTTGCCTTTTTGACCACCGCTGCAGACTGCGTGGAAGTTTTCAGAGAACTGTCCACGATAACTCCAAGATCTCTTTCCTGATTTATCGTAGCCAAATTAGCCCCCATCATACTGTACATATAGTTGCGGTTATTTTTCCCAATGTGCATTACTTTACACTTATCCACATTAAATTTCATTTGCCATTTGTTGCCCAATCACTCAGTTTGGTGAGATCTTCTTGGAGTCCCGCACAGTCTGCTTCTGTCTTGACTATCCTAAACAGTTTGGTATCATCTGCAAACTATCACCTCACTGCTTACCCCTTTCTCCAGATCATTTATGAGTAAGTTGAACAGGATTGGTCCCAGGACTGACCCTTGAGGTACACCACTTGTTACCCCTCTCCATTCTGAAAATTTACCATTTATTCCTATCTTTTGTTTCCTGTCTTTTAACCAGTTCTCAATCCAGGAAAGGACCTTCCCTCTTATCCCATGGCCATGTAATTTACACGAGAGCATTTGGTGAGGGACCTTATCAAAGGCTTTCTGAAAATCCAAGTACAGGCAGTCCCCCCAGTTACATGGATCCTACTTACGTCGGATCCCTACTTAAGAACGGGGTGAGGAAACCCTGAACTAGCTGTGCCCCTCCCCCCCCCAGCAGACCGCCGAGACGCGCCACGGCGGTCCCACCGCCCGCATCCTCCGCGGCTAGAAAAGCTGCTCTGTATCTCCCTTGTCTGGCGGGGGGTGGGGGCCCCCAGCAGACCAAGGAGACGCGGAGCAAAGCCGCGGAGATCGCGGGCGGCGGGACTGCCGAGACGCTCCGCGGTCCCGCCACCCCCGTCCTCCACGGCGAGGAAAGCCTGGTCTGCTGGGGGGGGCACAGCTGGGGCGCCCCCCCCAGCAGACCAGGCTTTTCTCGCCGCTTGTCAGTTTCAGCAGCGGCCGAATCAGGACGCCTGGGGTAGAGCAGCTGGGGGGCTGCCGGGTTGGTCCCACAGTGCCGAGGTGCGGCGCTACTGGACCAACCCAGCAGCACCCCAGCTTCTCTGCCCCGGGCAACCTGGAATCAGCCACTGGTCAGTTTCAACAGCAGCTGACTTGGGGACACCGAGGAGCAGCGCTGCGGGACCAACCCAGCAGCACTCCAGCTGCTCTGCCCCAGGTGTCCCCAAGTCAGCTGCTGCTGAAACTGATCAGCGGCTGATTCCAGGAAGCCCGGGGCAAAGCAGCTCTGCCTCCGGCTTCCTGTAGTCAGCTGCTGGTCAGTTTCAGCAGCGGCTGAATCAGGGACACCTGGGGTACAATATGTACCAGTTCCGACTTACATACAAATTCAACTTAAGAACAAACCTACAGTCCCTATCTTGTACGTAACCCGGGGACTGCCTGTATACTGTATCTACTGGATCCCTCTTGTCCACATGTGTTAATCCCTTCAAAGAACTCTAATAGATTAGTTAGACAGGATTTCCCTTTACAGAAACCATGTTGACTTTTGTCCAACAAATTATGTTCTTCTACATGCTTCACAATTTTATTCTTTACTATTGTTTCGACTAAATTGCCTGGTACTGAAGTTAGACTTACTGGTCTGAAGTTGCCCGGATTGCCTCTAGAGCCCTTTTTAAATATTGGTGTCACGTTGGCTACCTTCCAGTCATTAGGTACGGAAGCCGATTTAAAGGATAGGTTACAAACCACAGATAATAGCGCAGCAATTTCCCATTTGAGTTCTTTTAGAACCCTTGGATGAATGCCATCCGGTCCCGGAGATTTCTTAACATTAAGTTTTTCTATTTGTTCCAAAACCTCCTCTAATGACACTTCAATCCGGGACAGTTCCTCAGATTCACCACCCACAAAGGACAGTGCAGATTTGGGAATCTCCCGAACCCCTCAAAAAAGGGTTTTCCCCCCAAAAAAAGAACCGTGTCTAGACCATGGTTTTTTTCTGAAAAAAATCCTCTCTCGAAAAAGCGATTGGAATCCATTTGCAAGTCAGCGCTTCATTTTCCATTTCGAAGTTCTTCATTTACATTTCTCTGCCGAAAGAGAAATGTAGTCTAGAGGTAGCCCTAAATGTACTACTGTTCATTCTTTGCACATTACAAATTCCCTCCCTTGGCCACTAGAGGATTCTGTAGGAGCCATTCTGAGTAACAAAAGATGTTCCTGAAAGATAACTGGCCAGAGGCTTTATCATGTACAGCAGAATGGCCAAGTTGGGAGGTCGGATGGAAGCAAGATAAAGAAAAACAACAGGGTTTCCAGGAACAAAAAAAAAAAAAAAAAAAAAAAAAAAAAAAGGGAAACTTCATACAACTCCTTAACTAACTTCTCTTGCCTTCACTGCAACAGCCCTATGATTACATTCCTGTAACTCCGGAGTTTTCAAAATCTAAGTTGCAGCTTGTAAGGGCATGCTGCTAGATGGCTGAGAGACTCTTTGTTTACCTGTGCCTCCATAGATACAGAGGGTCGCACAGGGGACTGTGTCACTAAAAGCTGGGCAGCATAAATGCTCTTTTGCCAACAAAATACTTCCATCCCTTATGAAAGGGGTTCATGTTGTTGATAGGAGAGTGCCCCTGTAGATAACAAGCCATTCACACTGTCACTTGCCATGGCAAAGCTTTTGTCTTTCGAAGGGGAGGAGGGTTTAAGCACCTGTGAACAACAAACTTTTTTGTTACTGTTGATCAATTGGTAGTGTAGACAAAGAGCAGGTCTGTCAAAGTAAATTCTTCCCAGCATGAGGATCAAAGGGAAAACTAAGCTATTAAAAGAACCCTGAGTCTAGGGTGGGGAAAAAATGGTGGAGGGTTGTCAACAACTGCCTGGAGAGATGCTGACAAAGACATATATAAACTGCAGCGTACCAGCTATTTTTTCTAACCAGAGTTTGAGGTAGATGGACTAATGGAATATACAAAATCTTGCAAGAAAACATTAAGGTTTACACAGGGGGGAAAAGGCACATGCTTTTTACCTTTCGCTCTGCATGCTATACCCCTTTTAGTGAATAAATAACACTTTGTTTGAAGAAGCTGGTTTTGGATCGCTTTAAAACAGACTGATGGACACCGGCATCTGACCCAACTGGACAAGTTGAGTTAACATGGTTGGTAACAGGGGGCTACTCCTCAGAGACTCACTTCCCGAATGGAAGGAATATGTTCTGCCCAGAAGGATGAAGTTAGCAAAACCTGCTCCCAAAGTTGTACACTCAAGGCAATCTAAAAAGGTCTAAATGTACAGCTTATCCCATAGCAAATGTTTTATTAAAACTGAAAAAATATTAACAGAAATGTGTTTACCAATATTAGGTTTGTGTGGAGATAGAATACAATAAACCTCATATTGGTGCCCAAACACTCTCATTTACTCAACACTTTTAATGTTTTTAAATCAAGTGTTTATTTCTACATTTGAGACTAAGTCCTCCTGCTCTTTCTGCACCAGAAGCAAACATTGCATGGTCTCACTCCCTAAGGAAAGGGGTCTCTTCCTTTTCGGATGGTCATAAATATTAAAGCTATAAGTAAGGTCAGGGTTGCCAGGTGTTCGGTTTTGAACCTGACAGCACAGTATTGGAGCTTTCTGTTCGGGAAACAAATTGAGAAAATATAAATGTCCGGTATTTTCTAAAGAAGATGTAATGTAGATTGTGACGTAATGTCAAGTGTGTCTGATATTTTTGTTGAAACCATCTGGCAACCCTAAATAAAGTTCATTATAATCTCATAAATTTGGCAAAACATTTAGGGTTAGAAACAGAGGTTTTGCAATAGCAGTACAAAAGGGATTCTTAAAACCTTCCCAACAATCAGAGATTCATTTCTTTTCTCTTTGAACCAGCTTTTTAAATAGCTTTATTGATCTTGCCCCTTTTATGGTGATTGCAGAAAAAGGTCACAGATGGACATGAAAACTTCCACTGGAAAGAGTCTGCATCCAGGAAATGAGATGCAAAGAGCATGGAGGGAGGCTCCCTCTTGGCTTGTCTGGATGGTGAGGAAAGAATAGGAACCATGAGGAAGTCAAACTGATGGTGTAGTTGTCTGATTCCACATTTCTTGTTCAATCAACGCTCATACTGACTTCCTCTGGAGCTCTGACTGCTCAAGCAATGTAGTATTGGCCTTCAAAGTTTAGCTTCTAGATGGTGAACATCAATAAATTTCCTCTAGAAGTGGGAGAATAATAGGCAAAACATGTCTAGTTTACAAGCCATTTTAATCTGATTAATTATACTGATTCAAAATCCTTGCTCAAAGCACAGTATTTCTAAAATATCAGAAACACTGGAAGCTTTAGGAATATTTCTACAGCACAATGAATGACACATTTAAGTAAATTAAGTCCAAAGTATGACCTGTCTTAAAATGTTTATATTTCTAGTTGGGACTGTTTTTTCCTCAGAAGAAAATTAAATAACTGAGTGTTTTTAAATCTACCAATATTTAGTAGCATGACCAAACAATTATGCCTATACTGATCCCTTGTGGTGTCCATCAACAGTTAATTACAACATCTGATTCCTAAAGCAATAATAAAACAAATGTATAAATTAGAAAATAACCAAAAGGAGCCAACATGATTTCTGTTCCAATCAAGAAACATGAATGAAAAACCAAACCCGTTAAAAAAAAAGAATTTGTATTTGCATACCCAGAAGTAGGAAAGTCATGTCAGAACTCCTTCATATCAGCACTACATCCTGCATTGTACATAATCAACAAGGCTTCCTTTGTTCATATTGACATAGAATACAGATAATGAATTGGGTTTTATGTATTACATATGTAGTTACAGATGTAAAGATCCTCTCACAATGTGTACATTATATAGAAACACACTCCATATGTATATTATATATTTGTGAGATAATATACATATGGAGAGAGAGAGAGAGAGAGAGTGAATTTTATATAACTTCAATTTGTGTATGGTTTTCAGCTTGGCACACCCTTCCTACCAAATTCCCCAATTCATTCTCTTAGTTAACAACATTAACCCTTTAAATGGCACAAGTCATTTCTTAGCCTTTAGTTGAGAAAGATCCTAAAAGCCCTTTCAATCAGCATTAACTTTTTTTTTTTAAAGGGGTATGAATGGCTTTATTTTATATGGAGTTCTGGGATGGGGAATAGGGAGCACATCCTGTTTTGTGGTCAAGTAAACTTGGCAATACTCATCTGAACCCCCTTTTGTATGACCCTTGCATAATAAATCTGGCATTTAGAAGAAAGCTCCCATTCTCCTCCAACAGTCCTGAAGCCTTATGCAGAGAAAGAGAGAAAAGTGGGTCCTCCACTCCTTCATTCAGTGGCCCTCAAGGCGTCCAAAAATAACACCCTGCCCGGGGTTTCAGTTTATTAGCAGGCAGCAGAATCAGAAGACTCCAAATTAGAATCAGATGCTGTGAAGGAAGAATCACCTAAGAGTTGTTCTTGGTTTTATGCTTATTCAAAAGATTTTATACGCAAGGAACTGAACAACTGACATTCAGTCCTTCATTCAAAATCAAGAGACTAAGGAATCTTTACCTCTGTCAAGATTAGAATCTGTAATTCTACTATATCCAACATCCTAGGTTTCTTAAATTCCATAAGACATACTAGAGTCTAGTGTCTCCATAAGGTGTTAAAAAAGGGGGGGGGGAGAAAATGCTAAAAAAAAATCTTAAACAATTCCAGACATTGTATCAGTGGCCAAGAAAGTTGTTCCTGCCACTCTTTGACTTTGCAGCCGCGTCTTAAATGTGATAACCAGCAGCAGTTTTAGAGAGGTGCAAAAAGCTATGTTGGCTACCTTTGTGATTTCTGTACTAGACTAGCTTCAGCGCTGCCAATATATTTAGGTCAGTAGTATTCAACAAGGCTGGCACACATAGTGCCCCACAATGTGAGAACATTTTCACCTCAGGAGAAGGATGCTTTGTGGTTCAGATGTCTGCCATTTTCCAGCGCAAGTATATCCAGTGCACACAAAATATAACTGCAGGAAATTCACAAAAATCTGGATGATTCCATTAGAGCAAATGAAGTCCAGGAAATTTGGAAAATTGTATTTGAAAATTTTTAAAAATATTCAGCTGGATCCTAATGCCCTTAACTCTAGCAAATGTCTGTTGACTCAAATTAACACGTCCCAGTGTAAATCTGAAGTAACATAACTAAAATCAGTCAATTATACCTAAATTTAGATGTGTAAGAGCTAAATTTGTTCCTCGGGAAAGACGGAACAGACACTATTTCAAAAGGTTAATTTTAGTGACAAATGTTGGACTAATTGAGACTGCAATGTACTAGCAACGGAACAGGAAAATACATAAAAGATAACACTCCTGTGCTGTTCTTGAACCAGTCTTTGTTTTGTTTGTTTGGTCCACCCATGTCAGAGAACCACTGACAAATGCAAATGTATACTTAACACCACTTTAAAGAAAGATTGAGTAAGTTAAGGAGATACTAAAAAGAACAAATTCAAAAATATTATTAAAACTAATGTTTACAGTTTACATAACACAATGGTTAAGAAAAGAGAGTGTCTATACATCTGGGCATAGTGTTTAGACTCTCCATAAATACAAAGTCCAAGATCAGCATTAAGCCAAATTTAGAGGAATAAGTGTAATGCAGTTTAGATACTAGCATCCAAGATTTGGATACATCACTAAAAAGTTACCTAGAGAGTTGGTTGTGGAAAGCAAATATGAGTGAAGACTGTCCTTTAGTGACTAAGAATTTAAGACAGATTTGTCTATTAGGAAATACAGTCCATCCAAAAAGAACTTGAGTGAGGCCAGGTGTACACTACAGGAGAAAGTCCATCTATGATCTACAACTCCAACAATGAAAATAGCGTAGAGGGAGTCAAAGTACCTTAGGTTACATTTCTGTGGCACCCCACTGCTGGAGGTCAACAGGAGAAATGCTCCTGTCGACTCCCCTTAATCCTCACAACTGGGTGGAGTACCAGAGTCGACAGGGGTATCATCAGCAGTTTATTTAGAGGGTCCTTACTAAACCCGCTAAATCAAACCCCGAGAGACCAATCTTGAGGTAAGTGTTCTCAAAGGGCATTGTTATGTCTACCAGGATGATCTTCTTCCAGTCATCATTGGTGATAATGTCTGGTCACAGTTGGCTGTCCTTTCCGGGAATAGCAAATTTCATGACAACCTTCCCCCAGGGTGGCAGGATGGCTCTCTGCCACCAGCTAGTCTTGGATGACATTATCTCACAGACGTCAGGCTTTGATTGGGGCTTGCAGCTACACAAGATATGGAGTAGCCCTGGCATAGCCACACTTCCTGAATCGCTCATCCAGAGTCCTGTGTCAGACAGCTCCATTCAGCAGGATTCAGTTGAGTTGAGTCTAGCGGATGAATCTCCAGTTAGCAAATTGGGAGAAAGTGGTGGCTGATGGCCCACTTGCACATCACCTTGAAGGAGTCACCATCATCCAGCTTCCATTTCAGGTTTTCTACATACTGGCACCAGATGCCATCCTTCAGGATCCTCTCCAGCTTGGATCTGTCCCTCAGAGTGATGATGGTGCACTCAGTGTTCTTCTCCTGCGCACGAGGACTCCCAGCTCATGGCATTCTTCGCATCATATCTAGTGGCACCCAACACTTCTCCAGACACTGGTAGCGTTGCAGGCATGAATCCAAAGCAAAGCAAAGCCCTCCCCCTCCCCTTCCAAATTTGCCTTCCAGGGACCCACCGAAATAGATGGTAACATCTTGATAGGAGGGGATCCCGGCAATTAACTTCACGGCAATTTGCTCGATGGCATCCTGCAGAGCACTCTCCACAATGTTCCTCACCATCATGTCTGGGCACGTCAGACGCTGGAAGACATGATTATTATGGCAGCATCACTCAGCTCCCCCATTCAAGGCACCTCCATGCCTGCCGGAGATATATCCCAGTTCATTGCTGGCATGCTGGGGAAGAAACATCTACTTTTTCATCAGCTGCCTGAGAGTGTTGTCTGCCTTGTTGAGAGGTACCTTTGCTGTGGCAGATCCCCTCAGAACAAATGGAATTCAGGGCACTGATCTTCTGCCATGGTGTCAGTAGGGAGGAGTCGTCGTTCCTGGCCACACATTGTAGGATCTCCACAATGGTGTTGTCAGGGTCTGCTGGATTCGAAAACCCATGGGCATGCCAAGATGTTGGCATGCTTGCCTGTTCTTGAGGAAGATCATGGATTCACCCTGAATATGAAACCACATCACCTGGATTAAGTCCTTTCTACCACCACCAATGTGCAGCAATGCTCACTTCCCAGTGCTGAAGCAAAGTCCCCTCCAATTGGCATGTTTGGCTGATGACATTAAGCATTTGTTGGAGGCTCTCAGGAGTTATCCGAAGTAAAGACTAGATCATCCACATAGGCCAGGATATTATTCTGTTTCTACAGAGATCAAAACTGCCTAGACCACTGGAAATTGCTCGCCTGAGCAGCTCCATGGCTAGGTTGAAAATGATGGGGCAGAGGAGAGGAGACAGCTTTGCTCCATGCCACTGCAGATCAGGTTTTCAGGCATCTCTCATTCCATGGAGCGGGTGGGCATGGTGCAGTCTTCATAAAGTTCCCACACTAGTTTGAAAAAGTTTTCAGGCAACTTGAACTCTTGCAGTGTATAAAAAGTGTGCTCGTGGGACACAGCTCCAAAAGCATTAGCCAAGTCAAGCCACACTATGGCACACTTGGCTCCATGATCTCCTGGCTATATTCAGGGTGGTCTGAAGGATGAAGCTGTGTTATTAGCAGCCCTTCTGGATGGAGCTCATGGTTCATCTAGTCACTAACCATTCTGTGATCCTAGCCATGAGGAAGTGGACATGCAGTTTGTCTATGCTGAAGCAGAGAGAGATGGGTCTCCAGATGCTGGGGTCATCTTGCTTGCCTTTCTTGTAGATGTACACCATTATGGACCTCTGCCAGCAGTATGGTGGAAATGTTTGCATGTGTCAAACATGGTGTTTAATACTAGGCACAGAGGGCTCCTTTTTTCAGGAAGTTGCAGCAAACACCATTTTTCTGTGGGACAGCGGTTTTGGTCTTGGTAACTCTAGTTCCTACTTCCTGTGATGTCAAGTCTTGCTCCAGATGCTCTGCATGGTCAACCTGAGGTAGAGGATGAAGGCACTCAGGACATTTCGTTCTGGGCTACATGGTCAGACACACACTTTTGAAGTATGAAAATGGCTCTCATACAGGATCTAACAACTTGTGGACAACACCTGCTCACCAAAATGACCCAACACTTTCCTAGGTTCATAGGAGGGCTACAGAAAATAGTTCCGACAATTCTATTTTTACTCCCTCAGACATGCATGTTCCGTGTGCAGTACCTTCATTCACAGTTAGAACTCTGGGCTTCATCCTTCCCTCAGCAGAGCCATAGGATCAATCAGGGCAGCTTCCCCAAACTCTGTGCTTTTGGGGGCCCCTGCGGTAGCCACCTCAATCCTCCTATGGATAGGAGAGACCCAGGGGATTACAGGACTTGGCATGGAGTGACAGCAGGGGTCGTCCCCAACACACACTCACAGAGCGGCCCAGCAGCTTGCTCGGCTGCTCCCTGCTGTGCTCCATTTCTCCATAGCAACAAGAAGCAGAGCACCCCAGCACTAGGCCACCCCGCTTCCACAGACAAGTGAGGCGCAGCAGGCTGGGAGGGCACAGCTTCCCTCCACCATGGTGAGTGCAGAGGGGATAAAGCTGCCCTGTGCTTGGCTTCATTATCACTTGGGCTGCATTGCTGGGGGAGGGGCAAGAGGGTGAAGCAGGAGTGGGGTGCAGGCAGAGCAGGAACTGGGCTTGGTGAGAGTGGAGGGAGGTGAGGGCAGGGCCTGTAGCAGGGGAGCTGCCCTGGCCCTGTGACTGGGGAACTGGGAGGGGGGACAGCCCCAGCGCCCTGTAGGGCCAACCCTAGCCCTCAGACATGGGCACATGCTGTCACATACACTAACCTTGCAAACTCAGTCACTACATAAATATGCACCGGAAAAGGGACTTAATGAGTCCATGCAGCTGAAGGAAGATTACTCCCTCGAGTTTGTACTGCTGATATGAACTCCCTCGAGTTCGTACTTCTGATAAACATGTGCCTAGTTTATGAAAAAGAATTAAAAACAAAAACATTTTTAAAAATGTGGTGGTTTCTTGAATGTTAAAAGAATGCAGATCATCATTGTTAAAATAGGCAGAAATCAATTCTGCACTTTAAAAAAAGAGAGTTCCGGGAATAATTTAAGGGCAGTTATGAAAAATAGTCATCCCATACTGTAGAACACTGCTTGAGTAGAGTCAAAATAATGCATGTAAACGCGCGCGCGCACACACACACACACACACACACACACACACACACACACACACAGTGATAATAGGCTAAATTGCATTTTGTGTACTGCATGAATTATGTTACAAATACTCTTAAAACTCTTCAATATTTCACAAATAGAAGCCAAGTTTATTCAACAATAAAGAATAGCTAGAATTGCTTGAGCTTGTACTACATTTCAAGCTGATGTTATTCCCTAAGTGACAAAATGTCAGTTTTTACAGAGGTCGATACAAATTTTGTAGTGTAACAGTTCAGGAATGTCAACTGACTTCATCCTCCCTAAAGCAAGACAACTTTTCTTGTGCTGATTTGGTAATAATTTTACAAAATGGTGACAACCCTTAAAGCAAATTTCTGCACATTTTTTAGCAAAAACGAATCAATCATTGCTTTCCTCTTTTCTTCACTATAGTGTCACTTTTTCCCTGGCTATCACAATTAATGAAGCCTCTGATTTGGCCTCTGATAAAATAGCCACATTTTTTCATAGTATGAACTTGCACTTCACTGAATCATAACACAACATGCATGTTTAGAATTATTCCGTAAAATAATACCGTGTTGTGGAATTTACACTGCATGAATTCCCCCCTACTAGGATTGCCAGATGGTTTAACAAAAAATACCGAACACTTCCCACCCTCTACCCCCCCAAAAAAAATTCTGTCGAGAAAAAAAAAGGGGGGGGGGACCAAAGTTGTTAAGAAAAAAAAATTAAAAATTAAATAAAAAATTAAAAAGGAGGCTGCCCCTTTAAGACAGCCGTCATTTTGGGCACCATTTTTAAAACCCCACAGTTCCGACCCGATAAGCACAGAGAAGCCTGGGGCTGGAGGGAAACCAACGGAGGGCGTGGGCTGTTGGGGTGGGGGCACTCAGGAGCCGCTTCGCGAGCTGCACCTTTGGGAGGCAAGAACTGCATGCAGCTTGCAAGCCGCGGGTTGGCCACAGCTGGTGTTGAGGGAGGCATCATGTGGCCATCTCCTGGGTCTCTCCTACCCCAGCCCAGCGCCCCCCTAGGGTGGTGCCCAGAAAGTGCCCTCTCTCGGCCCCCTTCACTACGACTCTGCCGTGCTCTTCACTCCCCTGCCCCACCAGACACGGCAGCAGAAAGTTGTCCCCACCTGGCTTCCATCCGAAGGAAACAGGAAATACCGGACAATTCACATGTCTGGTATTTCCTGTTATTTTTTACCGGATGAAGCCTGCAAATACCGGACTGTCCAGGTGAATACCAGACACTTGGCAACCCTACTCCCTACTAGAGAATAAACAATACACGTGACCTACTAAGAACATACATACATTTTTTCCTTCATATTATTCAGATTCTGGTCATGTCTGTTTGCACGGACATTCCTTTAGAGAGAGATTAATAATCCAAATGCATGTGGTTCTTGTGCAATTGCATCAGGAATACAGAATTCAATTGTGGGCATTAAGTTGGCAGAAAGCAAATAAAAAGGTGGAGATAGTGCAGAGGAGAGCGACAAAAATTGGCAGAGATTGATGATTTCTATGGCAAGATCTGCAGAGTTTGGCTAAGCAACCACTAAAGTACAGCTAAAGAGTGCGCCTATTAAGATACTTGAAAAGTATAAACACCAAGGAGTGAAAGTCTCCGAGGGGTAGCTGTGTTAGTCTGTAACTTTAAAAACATCAAATAGCACCTCAGGGACTACGTCTTCAGATGAGATGAAGGAATTTAGTGCAATACATGTGGGCATAACCCAAAGGAACTGAACGGCACTGAGAAAGGGAAAGCGTACTGGTCATCAAGAAAAGCTTCCTGAAAGAGAGACCTATTACTGGTGGAAGCCCCATCCCTTGAGGATCTTAAAATTAGACTGGATAAAGAACTACTGTAGAGAACAATGTTGCATTGGAGAAAGGTGGCCTGGATGACCTAAAAGGCTTTTCTATCTCTGACTCCATTGCTATGAAGTCCTACAGTGATTTACAGTCATGCATTCCAGAATGTCATATAATGATTAATGGGGTAATCCCTGCAGCCAATGAAGTCTCAATTACAAAATAGCACAATAGCTTCAAGTCATACATTTTCTATAATCCATTTGGCCTAGTTTGTTGTGTGTCTCATCAAATGAAGAAAATCATGCCCTGATTGAAGTTAAACATTTTTGAAGAATTTTGCAAACAAGCTTAATAGCCTCCATCATTACTCCACAATGAATAAGCACTCCACAGCCATCTGCTGACAAACTGGGAGCAGGGGGGGGGGGGGGGAGGGAGAACTCAGGAGCAGATTGTATTTGTGTATGGAGACACCTACTTTGCCTAGATTAGGGGTGAGGACCATAAGGCCCAGGGGCTGCAGGTGGTCCCTGGCTTGCCTGGATCCAGCCCCTGAGGCTCAGAGCTCCCCTACACAGCATTGGAGAGCCCGCACTGGTGCTCCAGTCCCCCTCCACCATCTCCCCGTGGGGCTGGAGCACATAAAATCTACCAGCCCCAGCATCCCTAGGCTGTGGGGTGAAAGGAATGTGGGGAGTGTTTTTCTCTGTCAGGGGCCACTTCAGTGAGGGTTTGGGTTTTTCTTCTTGTGTGTGTGTGTCCAACTGATTTATTTTTTTTATGGATCAGCAGTCCCTGACTCAAAAAAGATCACTCACCGCTGGCCTAGATGATGAGTAGAAGAAAACCTGCTTTTCCAGCATGATCAACTTTGACTGTTTGGGGTTAAAATTCACCTTAATCTTGAATGCAGGGATAATGAAATCTTGTCATTCTTATTCCACGAATAGAGGGCAGAATAGTATTTAATATGCCTTAACAGGAGTTAGGTGTCTCACCCTACCTGTAACCTCACTTCTATGCAGTGTTGCCAAATCAAAGACAAGTTAGAGGGTGGGTGGGGATAGGCATTCTGGACACTGAAAAGAGCTTGAGATACAATCTGACAATCCTCCTTCAGTGTTTTAAGACACAGCTGATGAAACTCAGTTTAGTATCCTTGTTTCTACTAGTGAACACTAGAGCTGAAATCACTGGTAAGCTGGTTTAGGAGACCCAGTGTTAGACGTTGTGTGGGAGACAGTACTTCATTGAAAGAAACAAAGAGTGCTGCAGCAGTGAGATTCCCCACTACCCAATGAAGTCAGTAAGAGCCGAGCTAAGTGGTAGAAGTTCAGAACACAGAATCACAGACCAAGCAGTGGTGAGCAAAAGCAGAAACAGAGACATTACTGAATTCCCCCCTTTCCGGAATGGGAAGTGAACCCACATGGTTATATCCCTGAATTCTGGGACTTCACTGACCTCATTCACCCAGCTGTGAATAGGGTGCACTGGAGAGAAAAGGAAGGGGTTTGTTAAGAGAGAGGCATTCATCTTTTGGAGCTTTCCAATCATCAGGTGAGAACCTAACTGTTTCCCAAGACACTGCCAAGTTAGTGTTTACTTACTGTTTGCATATTCTTGAATCATGGTTGTGCTGGTTTTCCTCAATTATTGTCTAAACAAAATAATGTTACAATTGACTTCATTTTTATCACTTATATGCAATATAAAATTGCTTTCACAGCAATACCATTGAAGTTTGAGACAAACTAATTTGAATATATTAGTATCTAAGTAAGTACATTGATTTCATTTGACCAGCCTACTATTCTAAAGTACAAACAATGAACCCTTTTAAGTATGATAATTTAAATTAACCAAGAAAAACCTATGATCATTATTACCTAAGTCGAATTTGAATCCACTCTAACCTGCATATACAAGGAGATCTTCAACATTAATCATGTGTTCATTTTTTTTTTTAAATAGTACTCCTAAGGCAATTTTATTTGACTTTATCTATTTGTACTTTTTAAGATGTTCAAAATGTAGTATATTTTCTTGAGAAGTCTCAGAAATCCAAAGACTTAAGAATCTCTATCTTACTAGATGTGTGTTCTAGACCTGGAACACTAATAGGGAAAAAATGCACATCTAAGATATGACTAAAATCAAACACTCTACTGAATATGTCCTTATTTACAAGATTCCCAATTTGATTCAAGTATTTTGAAGTCTGAGGCATAAGCTAACAGGAAATACCAAGAATTTCAACCATCATGCTCATGTAAGCTAATGTAAAACAGAGGTCATAAGAATAAGTATAATAGAATGGCGCCCAACTAAATCCAATACCGTCAAAAACAAATTTTCATTTGTAAATGTATCTTCTCGTAACTAATTATAGAAAGGACCTAAGGAAAAAAATTAAACAAATTTTGCCTACTCCCAATAACTACCAAAATGTGGAAAACTGAGTTGCTAGTTTGCCAAGTTCATGATCAGATTTTTTGGCGGGTGGGAAACATTCCTTCCCTTCCTTATATGCTAAATTTTGTTAATTTTGCCACAAGTTTTTGTTAAATTGATTTAAGATGTGGATAATGAACCTCAAAGATCAACTTCAGATTAGCCTCAAGGGCTCCCAGATCTTCTTGCCAGATATCAATTCCAAAATTCAGTTCTCTCAAAAAGTGCAAAATTTCTATTTACATCCATGGGAGAGCTATTCACATTTACATCTGGAATGAGCTTTGTGCTGCCATATGGCAGACCCAGAATCAAGACCCACAAGAGGTTTTGAGGATAAGCTGTTCTCATATTTGTAAAATCAGAAAGGGGAGTGGATCTCATTCAGAAGTTCCATCTAGAGGGACGCTTAGAATGCCACTGAGGCACGTGGGGAGGGGCCCCCTCTTCTCCAGTAAAGAGGCTGGATGTAACCTTGGAAACATGGATTTCCTTCGTCCTGCCTGTCCCACAAGAAGTGTGAACTCATTGCCAAGATTCCAATTCAGGAGTCTGAACAGAATAAGGATCCCAACATTTTAGCCCATCCATTCTTTCCAGCCCTTTCATGCACACCACTAAGCTTGCTCACCTCTCCCAATCTTCCAATCACAAATGCACCAGCTCTATGAAGCAAAAGTATTCAGTATGGACTAGGCTGTGGGATTTAAAACTTTCACAGCACTGAATACTGAGCAGTGCAGATATGAAAAGTGTGTTACCACCATACTGCAAATCAGAAAGTGCAGCTCCAGCTAGCTGCCCAAGTGTAATTCCCCAGTACAACTGGGCAGATACTTGAGCAGCTACAGTGTTATTTTTAGTGGCCTGGCTCTATCGAAGTTAGCACAGGTATTCTTGCACATACTGCAATCCCACTTTCCAACTCTGAAGAGCTAGCCACAGAGATAATCCAGCTCTGTGGCGTGGTGGTATAGTCCTGTCACACACACTGATGTGGCTTTCCACACACCCTCTCCAAGTGCACAGAGAAAGCAGCTCTTGCACATGCCCTTTGCCTTCTATTCTTCCTGCAAGAGGGCCACAGGCAATCTATCTGTGCAGCTGGGAAGGCAAGAAAGCTTGCAATGCCACTTCAATCAGCTGCTGTTCAGTGCAGTAAAAAAATCAATGCCTGCGGTGGCTAGAGAGAATATCAGCACTAGGAAATTCCCAGCCTCCCATGGCTCAAGGAAAGCACCTGAACAAATCAAGTCAACCAACCTACCAAGACCCCCAAAAAAACACTTCAAGCAGGGTTTTTAATCCTGAAAAAAGAAGCTTGCCAGAAACTCCTCAAAGTCCACTAAGGGTGTGTCTGCACTCTGATAAAAAACCCCATGGCAATGAGTCTCAGAGGTTCGGTCAATTGACTTGGGTTCATGGGGCTCAAGCTGTGGGGCTTAAAAAAAAAAAAAAGCAGTATATATTTGAGATGTAGACCAGGCTCCAACACCCTCCATACTTGAACCCAGGCTCCAAACCTGAATATCTGTATGGCAATTTTATACCCAAGTCAGCAGCAGCTACACCATGAGTTCTATTGCAGTGTAGGCATATCCTGAGGGACTTCACTGCTAACAATTCACATGGAATGTCCTCAGAAGCAGAAGTAATAGGCAACATATGAAATCCAGACATAGAATCCGAATTAGTCTCTGGGACCCCAGACCTCCTGCATTACAGCATGCTGTAGACACCACTACGCCATCTTATCTCAATATGAATTTGACACAGCAAGAAGAGAATACAGGCAGTCCCTGAGTTACGCGGACGAACAGGGCTTTTCTCGCCCCCCCCCCCCCCGAGAACGGGAGCGGCGGGACACCCAGATGCGCCGCGGTCTCCCGCCCCCGTCCTCCGGGGCGAGAAAAGCTGCTCCCCGTCTTCCTGGTCTGCTGGTTGGGAGACGGGGAGCAAAGCCTTGGAGCACGCCCGCAGTGGGACAGCCGCGGCGCGCCTGGGCTGTCCTGCTGCGGGCATGCGCCAAGGCTTTGATCCCAGTGTCCCTGCAGACCAGGGAGACAGGGAGCAAAGCCGCGGAGCACGCACGCGCGCCCGGGCTGTCCCGCTGGGGGTGTGCTCCGCGGCTTTGCTCCCCGTCTCCCTGGTCTGCTGGGGGGGGGGGGGTGCAGCTAGTGCCCCCCCCAGCAGACCAGGCTTTTCTTGCCTACCCCTGGGGTAGAGCAGCTGGGGGCTGCCGGGTTGGTCCTGCAGCGCCGCTCCGGACCAACCCGGCAGCACCCCAGCTGCTCTACCCCAGGCGTCCTGATTCAGCCGCTGCTGGTCAGTTTCAGCAGCGGCTGAATCAGGACGCCTGGGGCAGAGCAGCTGGGGTGCTGCTGGGTTGCTCCAGTAGCGCCGAGGAGCCGCGCTACTGGAGCAACCCAGCAGCACCCCAGCTGCTCTGCCCCAGGCGTCCTGGAATCAGCCGCTGATCAGTTTCAGCAGCAGCTGACTTGGGGACGCCTGGGTTTCTTAAGTTGAATCTGTATGTAAGTCAGAACTGGCGTCCAGATTCAGCCGCGGTTGAAACTGATCAGTTTCAGCAACGGCTGATGCCAGTTCCGACTTACATACAGATTCAACTTAAGAACAAACCTACAGTCCCTATCTTGTACGTAACCCGGGGACTGCCTGTACAGCCCTTTTGCTTGTGCTAAATTAAGACAATCTCAATGAAATGAAACATGTTTGACTCATTTTTGACAAAAAAAGTAGACTTGGATGTTTGGGTTTGTTTAGATTGAGGGAGGCCATGATAGCAGTTTTCAGATATCTAAAAGGGTGTCATAAGAAAGAGGGAGAAAACTTGTTCATCTTGGCCTCTGAGGATAGAACAAGAAGCAATGGGCTTAAACTGCAGCAAGGGAGGTTTAGGTTGGACATTAGGAAAAAGTTCCTAACTGTCACGGTAGTCAAACACTGGAATAAATTGCCCAGGAAGGTTGTGGAATCTCCATCTGTGGAGTTATTTAAGAATAGGTTAGATAAACGTCTATCAGGGATGGTCTAGACAGTACTGGGTCCTGCCATGAGGGCAGGGGACTGGACTCATTGACCTCCTCGAGGTCCCTTCCAGTCCTAGTATTCTATGAGCAAGTGATTCATTTGCAAGTGACAATCAGAACAGCTGAGTAAAATTTGACATTTTTGACAGTGTGCACTGCTGAAAGTGAGACAATGTAATGCTTTATGTTTTTAATTCAAGTTATCAAGAAACTTAAGGTGAATAATTTCCTGAAATATATTTTCTCTAATCTAGTAGATGTGATGCATAATTTTCCCCAGAAAGATCACCTGAGAGGAGACCTGTGTTTTGCAAATTAGATTGGATAGTAACTGCTAAAATAAACAGGAAATTCATGTTAGTCTGAGTTCTAGTCAAACAAATTACTTTCTACTCATACAGGCATAAGTGAGCAGAACAGAGTGAATGCTACACACAGCAATTTTCTGGCAGGTTTTCAATTTTTGTTTTTGTAAAGAAAAAAAAGATGAAAAGATCTATCATGCCTGCAGAATTCTGCTCTTTATATTGCCCAGGTATTACAAAATGTCACACACACACACACACACACACACACACACACACACACACACACACACACACACACACACACACACACACACACACACACACACACACACACACACACACACACACACACACACACACACACACACACACACACACACACACACACACACACACCCCCCTTTAGCCTTTGGAGTCCCTCCTAAAAAATAATATATACTGATGGATGCAATGGGTCACAGCATTATAGAAACTAAGCCATACAGGGGTATGTGAAGTGAGTCATTTAGCAATGAGCACATTAAATTACTGCGGTAGGACATGCCTTCCTGAAGTACAGTTTTCTGGAAATATCATCAGAAGACATGGGAGTAGCCACAAAGTTATGACTTTCAGATATTTTCAAAGCCAATTAGGCCCATCTACTCTTAATACATGTAAAATAATATTAAGTGAAAAACTATTTTTATTAATCTGAGCCATTCCATAGATATAATTACATGCACATACACCCACCCACTCCAAGCTAAACACAACATTAAGGTTGCAGTTTGTTAAGATGACAAGCTTACTGAAACCAACCCTCCCCCCCCCCCCAAACAAGTTTTGAGTTCAATGAACCAGCATTTTTGTCCAAAAACCATTTTGTCAAAAAAAATCTCAACCAGCTCTAGGAAACTCCACAGTAGTCTAGATTTAATGACAAGGAACCCTATTATCCAGCAGCTGCATACATGCAATGACTACTTGTTTCAAAACTGGGTCCCTCTAGCATGGCTTTTACAAGTTGATTGGCCAATGTACTCTCTAATCCAAAATCCTGTTGAGCCAGACATATCTGTCTGCAGTGGTTCACAATCATGAGTGCCATCCTCAGGGCAGGCTGTCAAAAAGCAAGGCAGACACCTAAAACATGTGACATGTTCTAGAACTAGATTTCACCAAGCCAATAACAAGCACTAGCACAGTCTTAGCGTAGTGTGGATTCACACACATTCACCTTCGGTAATCCTGTCTATTTTACCACACAGTCAAGTTGGATTTAGTAACAGGTGGTAGCTATCCAGCAAAGATTCAGGTTGCTTCCAGTCCCAAGAGATGAGTCACAAACGCCAAATAATTTGATACCTTACATTTTGAACTGAAGAACACTTGTGGCCATTACTACAAACTAACTAAGGATTTTATAAACTAGAGGGGGAAATGAAACTTACTTACAGGTTAAAGCAGGCAAACATACATACACAGGAACAGAGCTATTGATAGGCCATTGTGATTATTCACCTGTGAAACGTCACAAGCCAGAGAAATCGCCTCAAAAAATTCCTAGAACATATTTTCAAGAAAAACATTCTATCTTGATTTAAAGAGAGTCCATGATGGAGATTCCACTACAACCCTTAGTAAATTATTCCAATGGCCAATCACTCTCCCTTCAATTTTTATGCCCTAGTTCCAGTCTGAATTTGTCTCCAACTTCCAAGATGCCAAAACTGAACACAGTATTCCAACAGCGGTAATCCCAGTGCTGATTACAGAAGTAAAATAACCTCTCTACTCCTACTGAAGATTCCCGTTTATGCATCAGCCTCACATTAGCTCTTTCCCCCATAGCATCACACAGAGAGCACATGCTCATGATTTTCTACCACAATCTCCAAATCTTTTTCAGTCGATGCTTTCCAAGGTAGAATCATCCGACAGCCTTTGCCCCTAGAAGTACAGGCAGTCCCCGGGTTACGTACAAGATAGGGACTATAGGTTTGTTCTTAAGTTGAATTTGTATGTAAGTCGGAAATGGCTCCAGATTCAGCCGCTGCTGAAACTGATCAGCGGCTGAATACAGGAAGCCCGAGGCAGAGTTGCTCTTCCCCCGGCTTCCTGGAATCAGCCGCTGATCAGTTTCAACAGCGGCTGAATCTGGACTCCTGGGACAGAACAGTTGGGGCGCTGCTGGGTAGGTCCCCGCAGGACCAACCCGGCAGCATCCCAGCTGCTCTACCCCAGGCGTCCACAACAAAAGCCTGGTCTGCGGGGGAGGGGGGTGCACTAGCTGCGCCCCCTCCCCTCCCAGCAGACCAGGGAGACCCGAGCACAGCAGGGGGGCAGGAGCAAAGCCGCTGAGGCGGGGGACCCCGCCGCCTGTGCAGCTTTGCTCCGGGGCAAAGGAGCAAAGCCGCACGGGCAGCGGGGTCCGCCGCCTCTGCGGCTTTGCTCGGGTCTCCCTGCTGTGCTGGGGAATCCCCCCCCCAAGCACACCAGGGAGACCCGGAGCAGCTTTTCTCGCCCCGGAGGACGCGGTGGCGGGACCGCTGCGCTCTGGGCGGTCCCGCCGTCCGCGAGCTCCGGGGCGAGAAAAGCCCCGTCCGTAAGTGCGGATCTGACGTAAATCGGATCCGCGTAAGTCGGGGACTGCCTGTATGCATTTACATATAGCTATATTAAGATGCATCTGAACGATATTAAGGTGCATATTGTTTGCTTGCACTCAGTTGACCAAGCAATCCACATCCTTCTGAATCAGTGATATACTCTTTTCATTCTACCAATCCCTCAATTTTTATGTCATCAACAAGCTCCTCTCTAGGATAACACTCAGTCTCATCTAGCTGCTGGAGAGAGACAACAACATGTATTAGTCTGGCTAATAATCAGACAAAAAAGTGACAGCACAAAAAATCCTACCCTTTTCTATCTCCATTTGGTAGTAGGGGAGCCATCTCGCAGAAGCTATCATTTCCACATTCACTATTGCTAAAGCAGCCACATCCGCTTGGAGTCCAAATGTTCATCCACAGGCCTATATCCTTTTATGACCCTTCAAACTACTTACTCATCAGCTCCAGTGTCAATAGTGTGACCTGACTAAGCAGTTGGAGATTTTTACTGGCATCCTTTTTCCCCAATAGAACTTTAGTATGTCAACTAGGTGGAGAAGACAAACTCATTCACAATCTCTCGGAAGTCTGCAATGAGAAATTTAAAACAAAACAAAACAAAAAAAAACAAAAACAGACACACACAAGTATCTTTGCATCTATTAAATACATTATACTTGGATTTAGACTCTGAAAAAGGCCTACTGTTGACTTTTGTTCTTATACCACATGCATATATAAGTACTTATACTGTACTTCTGGGGTCTGTTTTACTTATGCCTGCATGCGTATTTGAAAACAGATTCAAAACAGGTGCCAAAACAAGTTTGAAAAAAATCACAGTTTTTCAGTTTTGAATATGAATCAAAAAGCACCCATGCCTTAAGTTAAACCAATAAATATAGGGTAAACTTAAAAACCAACAAATAGTCTAGTAGCATTTTAAAGACTAACATGTAGATGGTACCATGAGCTTTCGTCGGCACAGCCCACTTCTTCAGATGACTGGAGTGTTGTAGGTCCAGAACCAAAATAAATAGGAGAAAAGGGAGGAGGAAAGCAAAGGAGAAAAATGGGATGGGGGGGAGGGGGACAAAAGGAGGCAGTGGCTATATAGTATCAGAGGGGTAGCCGTGTTAGTCTGAATCTGCAAAAGCGACGAGTAGTCCTGTGGCACCTTATAGACTAACTAAAGTGTAGGAGCATAAGCTTTCGTGGGCAAAGACCCACTTCGTCACATGCATCTGACGAAGTGGGTCTTTGCCCACGAAAGCTTATGCTCCTACACTTCAGTTAGTCTATAAGGTGCCACAGGACTCCTCGTCGCAGTGGCTATATAGAAATTTTTATCAAAGGGTCATACTAGCAAAGGATCCCCGCAGGTTATTTTTCAGAATCCAATGTATGGATTTCTGAAATGCAAAACTTCAAATACTGTACATCTTTCCTCCATGACACCCTACTTAATACAAGAACCCAGAGAGATCTTACAAGAACTTAGAGGTCACTATAAATAAGAGCACTGACTTTTTTTTTTACGGGGGGGGGGGGGGGGGGAATGTAATGGTTAAAATTCAGCTAAATTTAAAGATTAAGGTTCTTGTCTAGGTGATTAAAAACCTAGCCAATTTGGGGAAAAATAACTCCTTTCACTGATCTCATGTAGCCCCCAAATCCTTCCCCATTGCCTGATTTTCCAGAAGTGTATTGGCCAAGGATGTTGAGAGCACCTTTGCCTGTTTTGCAAATTTTTGTCTTCCTATATTGCAAGAAGTGTGGTTGCACTGTAGCAGTCAGTTCTTCTTCAAAGTTACCTGAGCTTGAAGAGTCGTACCCTGGCCCGTTAATCCAGCCAGTCCATCCCTGGGATTGTTGTAAGACTGGAAAAGCCAAGATATATGCTCTGAAGAAAGAAAGAACCTCAAATGATCAAGTCCCATGCCCTCTGAATCACATCCGCTAAAAGGAGACTATTAATCCCTTAAAATGATATATAGTTTCTGCAACTGTGGCACACAGGAGATTTGTGATGCTCTCACAACCAGTGTACAAGTAAGTTTTAGTTGCATTTTGTTGCTGGCAAAGATGTTAAATGTTCATTGCTAAAATTTATTGTTGCATAAGAACTATATCTCAATCTACCCAAACACCGAATTTGAAAGACATGTATGTTAAAAAATTTCAACAGACTTCCTATGTATAAAATACAAATATATCTCAGTATTAGGCGTTAGCTCTATACCCACAGTATACAGGCAGTCCCCAAGTTACGCGGATCTGATTTACGTCAGAGCCGCACTTACGAACGTGGCTTTTCTCGCCCCGGAACTCGCGGGCAGCAGGACCACCCAGACGCGCAGTGGTCCCGCCACCGCGTCCTCCGGGGCGAGAAAAGCTGCTCTGGGTGTCCCTGGTCTGCTGGGGGGGGGGGGTCCCCAGCAGACCAGGGACACCCTGAGCAAAGCCTTGGAGGCGCGGGACCCCACCGTCTCCGCGGCTTTGCTCCGGGTCTCCCTGGTCTGCTGGGGGGAGTGCGCCCCTCCCCCCAGCAGACTAGGCTTTTGTTGTGGACGCCTGGGGTAGAGCAGCTGGGGTGCTGCCGGGTTGGTCCTGCGGGGACCTACCCGGCAGCGCCCCAGCTGTTCTGTCCCAGGCTCCAGATTCAGCCGCTGTTGAAACTGATCAGTGGCTGATTCCAGGAAGCTGGGGGCAGAGCAACTCTGCCTAGGGCTTCCTGTAGTCAGCCCCTGGTCAGTTTCAGCAGCAGCGGCTGAATCTGGAGCCAGTTCCGAGTTACGTACAAATTCAACTTAAGAACAAACCTATAGACCCTATCTTGTACGTAACCCGGGGACTGCCTGTATTACGTGTTAACGCTACTAACCACAGGATATCTGTTACGAACGGTAGTTTAATGAAAACAAGAAACAATAGTGATAATAAATTAAGCTCCATGTGCCAAATAGACAAAAATGATAGATGTGAGATAAAACTTAGTTTTATCAATTGAGGTTAACTTAGGTTAAAAACTAAGTTAAATATTTTAGCAATATACTGACTTACCAACCTTAATGTATATTGAATAGTATGATGTAACAATAAAATTAGCCTCATGCCTATATTAGAAAATATAACTAATTAATTTAGAAATACTCTTAAAACCCATAAAATCTCAAACAGTCATTTCAAAGGAATTGCAAGTGCTACTACAGAACAGCTTTTTAATATCTGGATCCTACCTTTCCCTTATTGGAAACACTTACAATTTTAGTTGGGGACAGGGTTGGGGATTTTGTGTTGCTGGTTTGTGGGTTTGATGGTAGTTTGGATTTTTCCTTAGTAATTTAAATATAATTAGATTAATAGCACAAGTTAATGTTTGATTTTTTTTAATTCTCAGTTGTACACGAATACCAATATCTCAGGATTTTATAGTCTGTTTTGTCAATCCAAACAATAGTCTTCCTATAATCATCCAGTTTAAACACAATGAATCGTTTAGTCAAAGCTAATGGCAACATACAGTGAAAAGCGGAGGGGACCTGCATATCTTTTCCAGTGGCACATCAAACTGGAAATAGCATGCTCAACCATTTTAAGAGGTTCTACACCAATCTTGCAAAATTAAGTGGTACACAAAAGAATTAGTGGGCAGACAGAAGAGGAAGGAGTCATGATTCTTTCTTTGCTTATAAGGGGATAAAATATTTGTAATATATATGGTATTTTATAAGTGCAGTATTGTAAGCAAGTTGAAATCGGGGGCCCTGTTGCTGAGCTGTAATATACTGAACACATCATTTGAATCTCAAGAAGTGCAGTCTCCTTGCAAGTGATATAACATCTGCTGATATACAAGCTTCATTACTTTAACATGCAAACTTTTTAAATGTAAATGCCAGTCCTGTTCTGTGACAGGAACATGCTTTGGAGAATGAAAAGGAGGCTTTGGCAACAGCTAATCAGCTGATCCTAGCTCATTTGAACATATAGTCCTATAGGCTAAAAAGAAAAATAAAGAAGATTCCACCGTTTGAAGTTCGAGACCACCACAAAGGGGACTATTCAGAGAAGTTTGAATTGAGCATAAAGGGTGTGTAGGGCTGAGGAGGAAGAAACAAGAGAAGTAGGAAGGAGACAGATTATGGTAGACCCTGAAAGTAAGAACTAGGAATGTGACTTTGACTTGGAAAGAACCGGGAACTAGTGTTTAAAAAAGATGCACAAATTGTCCTGTATTTTCTGTCTCCCCTCCAAATCAGTATTGGTGGGTCCTTGCTCACCAGCTGCCCATCAGCCACCAGCGGTGAGTGGAGAGGAAGGGGTCCAGTGGCTGAAGAGAGGGGTGAGTGTGCAAGGTTGGTGGTCTTGTAGAGCTGCAGCCTATGGGGCCAGCAGCTCCCCCAGTGGACCATAAGAGTAATCACTACTGCATGCTGGATCTTGCACAGCAGGCGCTCCTACACCATTTTCAGTCAGCACTAGCCGCTTGCTGTGATGGGTGGTGAGTACGGGTAGGCAGCAGCCAATTATGAATCACTTCTGCTGCTCGCCATCAGTGATGCTTCCCTTATCACTGTCCTCTCTCTGATATGCCTGTTCACCTGCTCCAGCCCAGCTGGTAGGGCATGTCCTGCTCCTGGCACTGTCCAGAGAATCAGCCCCGGGTTGGATTGTTCAGCTCACCAACAGCCTGGCTGGCGGGCTCCTTCCTTTCTGGCTGGACTGATAATGAGGGAAAGCTAAAGACCCTCTGGTGAAGGGCACTGGCCAGGAAGAGGCAAGCCCTGCATGTGCCCAACCCCCCCGAGTGCTGGCATGGAGAAGCTTCTCCACCCCTCAGCTAAATTCTGGAATGGTGGTGAGAAAGTCTAATTTCTCCATAGTTTTCTTCTATGACAAGTCTACGGTTTCCTGGGGAAGCAGACCCCAGCCTGTGAACAACTCTCTCAAAACCCAGCAACTTTTGACCTTTTATTTCTTCTGCTGCTCCTCCCTAGGGCTCCTAAATAGTGTGTCAGCCTCCCAGCCTTCAAGAAAACCTAACTTCTTTCTCTCTGTTGGAATCATTTTATAATAAGACTGCTCCAAGGATGACTCCTGAAGTATCAACTTGGGGCTAGGAAGACTATAACAGCACTATGCTTAGCCCCAAAAGATAGGAGGTGGGAGAAGTGAATATTTTGAGTTACTCTCTAGGCAATATTTTAGGCTAAGCTGGAAGTAGGAATGTAAATGGTTAACTGGTAAGGATCACTTTTCATGGGTGGTGCTTACTGGTTACGGTTATCCAATGGAGCCACTACTGCGTGTGGTGAAGGGGGAGAGGGAGGCCAAGCCCACCCAGAGCAGCCCCCACCCACAGCAGGAGAGCCACTTCGGCCCAGCTGCGGCAGGCAGGGAGGGCCACTCTATCCCTGTCTCCCCACCCATCATTTTATCAGTTAATCGGTTAAACACAATGTTTATCCAGTTAATTGATTAACCAGGATTTTACATCCCTACTTGGAAAGAACACAGATGAGTTCCATAGAGAGATCCATCCAAATGGAAGTTTAATACTTCCTAAGGTGAGGGTGAAATTAAAAGAAAAAAATCACCTCACCCCAAACTAGAAATAAATAATAGTTTTTAATTACTGTAAATTGATAACATAACTAGGAGAAAACAGAAATAATTTTGTTGCCAAGCAAATTTCAGCAGAACAAGGTACTTTCCTCTGCTTTGCACATGCCACTTATCAGCACCTCTTATACTTTAATATGGTAAGCAAACTGTTAGCACATCAGTATGTACAGCTGCTGGGGTCACAGTTTTCTTGCCACTTTGGGAAATGATGACATGTCAGCCAGACAATGCAGTGGGTTAGTAAAGAGAGGGAGTAAATAGCCGGCATAATGTACAAACCGTACATCTGACAACTCTACTGATGATTGTTACTGTTCCTCAGCAGCTATGCAGCAATGTATTTTATTACTATATTATTGCCAGCATGATAATTAAGCACACACAAAAAAAAGCTTCTCTATCAAAATCAGGACACAGGTCTGATTTAGCTATAGCTTAACAAATGAGTAAGGAAGTTAAAAAAAAAAAAAAATCAGAGATTTGGGGAGCAATAGCAATTACTGAGGCTGAAAAAGAAACAAAAAACACATTATACTACTAAATATTTTGTAAAGGATTCTCTCATTTCAAATATAATATTTGGTTGTTAAATGATATCTGCTGAAAATGCTTCCCCCCCCCTCGCACCCATTTAAGGTAATGATAACAAAGAGGGTGTTCATTTTATGTCATCTGTACAAATATCCTGCATTTGAATGTTCCTCAATATAAGCAATGAAGCCCCCTGGCCATGTTGCCAAATACCTTACATTCATAGCCCCAAGCTAGTTCCAGCCTATCACTCCCAAAGGCTTAACATTCCGTTGTAGGAAACCGAGTGTTTTAGTTTGCTAAACTGGGAGCTTGCTAGTAGTGATGTGGAGGGATTTGAGGTTGCATGGCATGAGAAGTAAAAGAAATCAGAAAGAACCATTGTGGTGACAGCCATGCAGAGGAGTCCACTGTGGGCTGCAAGGTATGTTCAAGGCTGGATCCAAAGTCAAAATCAGTGAGTCTTTCCATTGACTTCAAAAAGTTTTGGATCAGGCCCTAAGTACAAGAATCTAAAATTCTGCTTCATAGTCCTAAAACACCATGAAAAACAAACACAAAAACAGGATAAAGCCAGAAGCACACATGACCTAATCACTTAAAAAAAAAAAAGCCTTTGATCAGATCACTGAGTAGGTCTGCACTCCAGCTGGCAGTGAGGTTCCCAAAGATAAACTAGTGCTAGCAGGGCTCTTGCTAATGAGCTAAAAATAGCTGTGTGAATACTACAGGACCAGAGGCTCAAGCTAGTCATTCCCAGCAATCCAGAGAGTAGGCTGGACTTGAGCTAAGGTAGCTGGCCCAAGCCACCACCAGAGCAATAATAGCTACATGGCTATTTTTAGTGCACTAGCATAAGCCCTGCTAGTGCAAGTCTGTTATCCATGCTACAAGGTTCACTCCCAGCTGCAGTGTAGACATGCTCCCTGAGACCTAGAGTGGACAACCCCAGCTAACCAAGTGTTTTTACGGCTTTCATTTAATAACTGATTGCTGCAATACAAGCCTCAAGTAGAACAAGGAAGTGGGGTAAAAAATGTTTGTTTTTGATATTATATGCAGGAAGTGGCCCATTCGAGACAGAAGTTTAAGTGTATGCATTACATCTGAGTGTCCTAGGATATAGCTAACATGGGAATACTAAGGATCTATAGACCATCCTCCCCTTCACAGGCTGCCTTCATAAAATTAGTTGAGCTACAGAATCAGATTTTTTTGTACAGGATTCACTGAGAAATCTGGGAAACTTCAATGCATAATCAGAGGACATACTAGTTAACTGAACTGGGGCTTTTTAATCTGGATGTCAAACCAAGTGTTTACTGGAAATGGGTTACTATGCAGGCGATACAGTGAGAATTCCCTTCACCTGATCTGATCATCTTCTTCTGACCAAGTCCAAGGCCTATCCTCATGATAAAAGTAAAGAATCTGCAATACTGATTCATTCTCAGATCTCAATCAGGGCATGGAGAGAAGTCACAACAAATGCCATCCACAGCCATCAATGTGCTGGCCTTTACTCATCCGCAACCTTTGCACGACCATGTCTGCATGTTATATAGGTTATTTTCAGAAATTGAAAACAGGGGGAGGACAACAGTGGTGAATAATCAGCAACAATTTCAGCAGAAATTTACAATCTTGTGCTGTGTTTATAAAATAGAGGCCTGGAAGTCTTTCCTTCCCTTTCTGGATTTAGGTTATTGGGGTGAGGGGGGGAGTAGTGGCTGATGTATGTCAGTAATATCTGAAATCTATTAGTTTTCCAAATCTAAATCCTTGAGTCTTCAGAACATACAGAATAGACTATTTTCACTTAATACACTTAGGAAACTGTTCTTCTTTCATACTGAGAGAGTTCAGGTGTGGAATTCACAAGTTTTTAGTATTGTGACCCCTTAGGTTCAACTTACATGTGAAGGCACAAAATGAGACTAAGATTATAGTCTACAGTGGTATTAATATAATGATGGTATTCAGACCATCATAAAATGTATTATTCAATACATGTGGCCAGCTACATGAGAGAAAGATGCATTCTTTTGTCCTTTCAGTAATCTGTATTATAGGTCTCATATGTTAGCATCCAAACTATATATTGTTTGTTCTAATTGTACAAAGTTATCACAGTGTCTGTTTACAATACTCTTGTTTGCAACGATTCCTGGCACTTCATACATTTTTCATAGCTACTTGTTAATATATACAGTGTTCCTTAGTTGTAAACAGCATATTGCAACATGAGTTTACGCACAAAACAAGCAAGCATCAATACACACCACCTTCTGAAAACTTAATGAAGCTACAGTTTCCTCATGATACAAGAAACATCACTTAAATAGTCTTTCCAACATGTAAAGTCAATGTGGCCAAAATATGTAAAACCAACCTTTATCTGCTGACCACTATGTAAGCTGATGAAAAATAGAGCCATCATTATTAGCAAGCCTCCTTACTCATGCACACACTCCATTATTTACATATCCATATCAATACCAGACTCGTATGAGCAAAATTGTTGATGCACAAAATACTGCTGATTTGAAAGTGTAGTTTGCCAATTGGGCCACAAATGCCTCTTTTGCTTCGACTATTTGATTAGTTGATAAGGACTAGCGCATTTCACCTTTGAAATGTACAAGAGCCCAGCGGGGCTTCTCCCTCCCCCTTGCTGTCTCTTTGCGAAAGAGGCAGCGGGGGGGGGGGGGGGAAGGGGGAAGGAAAGCAACTAGTCGATTAGTCGCTTACATCCCGCTCCAACAGTTCCTCGCTATTTTTTAAAAATGAAACCTATAACAGCCTCCTCCCTAGTAGCTTTCTCCACTTTCTGAAATAAAACAAATTATCTCCAATGCATTCCAAGAACTTGTTGGATAATCTGTGCCCTGCTATGTTATTTTCCCAAAACATGTCTGGATAGTTGAAGTCACCAATCACTATCAAGTCCTGGGCTCTGGACGATTTTGTTAGTTGTTTAAAAAAAAGCCCCATCCACCTCTTCTTTCTGTTTAGGTGGTTTGTAGTAGACCTTGCCATGATATCACCCTTGGTTATCATCATTACCCAGAGACTCTCATCAACTCTGTGTCCTATTTCCACTCATCAGTCCAAGTGTACACATTTTTAATGTTAGGCAACACCTCCTTCCTTTTCCCCATGCCTGTCCTTCCTGAGCAAGGATGTACCCTTTTATGCCAAAATTCTAGTCTAACTCTAAAAGTTCAAGGCAATTTGGGTTCAAGGATTCTAAGGATATGGGGCTATGGAGAGCAGCAGAATAAAGGCAACAGGTTTCAGAAAAGCAGACTTTAACAAACTCAGGCCATGCCTACACTAGGAGATTATTTCAAGTTTTCAACTTCCGGGCATCCAATTTTACAAATTTGAAGTTCCATGTCCTTGCTACAGGGAAGAATCAAATGTAGTCCGAGGTAGCGTGCTCACATTAAACAGAGCCTGCCTCGGACTCAGAGCCCCAGGAAGCACTCTGGGGAGGTGTGGGAAGCCTCCCGGAGGCTAATTAGTGGCACTGGAGCATCTACACTAATGTTATTTCAGACTTACATATTTTGGAATAGTCCTCATGAAAAGTAGGACTATACCATTTGAATTCTGAGGCCCCTTATTCCAGAACAACAGGCTTGGTAGTGTGGACACAACACTTAGAAAATCGACCTTGGGTGCTAATTTTGGACTCAAGGTCCTAGTGTAGACCAGGGCTCAGTGAGCTGGTAATAAGGTGTCACAAGAAGAAAAATCTAAGGGAAAAAAGTTTATCAAAGCTGGCAGCTTCTCAGAGAGACAATATTAAAGGCACAGCAGTGAACAATCCCAATGCAAGGGAATACTTGAAAGAATTGAAAGAGGGCAATATGACTCCATAAGGAACTCTTTAATGACCTGAAAATAAAAGAGAAAACTTAAAGATACATGGAGTGATTACTAATGATTACAAAAGGCATTTGTAGAAAAATGGATCTGGATGAATGCTTTTCTATATGGGAAAGAGAATAGATAACTTCAGGTTGTTTAGCTCAAAGACAATTTTCCTATGTTTATATCTCAATGGTATTTAACTCCAGTTAAAAGCCATCATATTTTTGCTACTAGGGAGATGTTCTATTGGAAGAGTGATAGGGAAACGGGAACATATTTGTACACATGGTGGCTGTGTCCAAACATTAGTTGATTTGGGGAAGAAATTATTAAAGCAATAAATAAAATGCCAGCTTCCTAGAGATTTCCTGAACTTCCAAAGGATCTACTCTTTAAACAGGACAAATTATATTCTGTTATCTTAGGACCAAGACTTTGCGCTCCACAGCCATGTATCACTATTGATGGTACACAACTGACCGTAGTGGACAGCTTTAAGGACTTGGGCAGCACAAGATCAAGTGATGGATCCCTTGACAAAGAGATTACAGCGAGGATCCAGAAAGCCAGTCAGGCACTTGAGAGATTGCGTATTAAAGTTCTCCAGCACAAAGCTATTTGCCTTTCAACTAAACGCAAGGTATATAATGCCGTGGTCCTCACCTCTCTCTTGTATGGCTATGAAACATGGACCCTGTACCGTAGGCACATCAAGCAGATGGAGCAGTTTCATATGTGCTCCCTATGATCAATCATGCAAGTACGCTGGGAGGACCGAATTACTACCCAAAAGTGCTTGATAGAGCTGGTTCCACAAGCATCGAAGCGAAGATCCTCCAGACCCAGCTTCGATGGTCTGGCCATGTTCCCCGCATGGACAAAAGCAGGATCCCGAGGCAGCTGTTTTATGGGGAGCTGGTACGTGGTAGTCACAAACAGGGACGTGCCCGAGGAAGAGGTATAAGGATAATCTGAAGACCAACTTGCAGTGGATAGGCCTTCAACCTCAACAATTTGAACTAGCTGCTGCAGACAGGACTAATCAGCATTCCCTTACAAGGAAAGCAGTGACAAAGTTTGAGGACAACAACCGCCAACACCTCGCAGCTGCACAGGAAGACGACAGAGCTGTGTTCTCTCCTGTCCTGACAACTGGTGTCCCATGCCCTATTTGTACCCACATGTTTGCTTCGACCTTTGGGCTCCGGAGCCTCATGCATTTCCATAAATGAAATGGACAACATGTCTTCCTCAGCTCCCGAGAGACAACCAACAATATAGTACTATGTATCAAATCATGTTTTGTTAGCCACGTCTGGAAGCAATCACTTTTATTAGTATATTTTACATGTAATGTTTAGACTAATGACACTTCTTCTGGGCCCCATTCTGATATCAGATATATTGATGTAAGCCCTTAGTAATTAGTGAACTTATTAGAATTACACTATCATAATACAGATTTACGTTAAATGAAATCAACAAATGAAATCAGCATCCCGCTCCGAGTCAACAGTCAGCCAAAAAAAAAAAGTACACAAACCTATGAAAGGTGTTAATTACAACAAATTTATCTTTTTCCTCTATGAACGTTAGCACAAAAGGAGGAAAATTAGTTACACGTTGATAGGATTCTACAAAGCACCCATTTTTCTGCATATTAATATCCAAGTCTAGTGGCAATACCTTCTCGTTCCCTTTTGATTAATCACAATATCTCTCTACTGGCATTTGACACTGCATTCTAACACTCCTGTCATCTGAAGAAGTGGGCTGTGCCCACAAAAGTTCATGATACCATCAACATGTTTTCATAGTCTTTAAGGTGCTACTAGTCTACTTGTTAAGTTTTCCTGTTACGGACTAACTCATCTACGCCCTGAAGCCTTTTTTCCCTAGTATCTGCTCATCTTCTACTGCAGCGTTTCCCAAACTATGGTCCGCGGCCCGGGAAAAAAATACCAGGCCTCAGCATGGCTGCCAGGAGGGGAGCAGAGCGGGGCAGGCTGGGAGGAGGGGGAGAGGAACCGGCCACTGGGAAGCAGTGCTGGGGGCAGCAGGGCTGTCTCGGTGGGGATCTGGGCAGGTGGGTGAGCAGCCAAAGCAGGGCTGGGAGCGGCGGGCTGTCCCGCAGAGATGCGGATTGCAAAAGCAGGACTGGGGCTGTCCCGTGGATATCCGGGCATGTGGGCGGGCGGCGGAAGCAGGGTTGGGGGCAGCAGGGCTGTCCAGCGGTGGAGATCAGAGAGGGCAGGCAGCAGAACCAGGGCTGCATGGGGGGAGGGGGAGCTGGCCAGGGGAGATCAGGAGGACGACGACGGGAGAATCAGCTGCCAGAAGCAGGGCTGGACGGGGGCAGCGGGGGGGGGGGGTTGTCGGGGGAGCGGGGCTGACTGGGGGAGATTGGGGGGGGGGGGAGAACCGGCCGCTGGAAGCAGGGCTGGACGGGGGCAGCAGGGATGGACTGGGGAGATCGGGAAGGGGGGGGGGGGCGGGACTGACCTGGGCACATGCAGACCCTGGCAAACGAGTGAGTCTGGCCGGGGATTCCATTTTGCCCCTCTCCCCCCCCCCCCCCAATACCCTCCCTGGAGTAGTTGCGAACTGCCTGGAAGGTAGACACACTCAGACAGCGCAAGCACATCTACCAGCCAGGCAGCTAAGGACTAATACACCTAATTATAGTAAAACGTACCTAATTAGAAAATACCAGGCATTTAATATGTCTGGTAATTTCTCAATTTCTTTCCCAGACAAAACCTTCAAATACCGGACTGTCCAGTACAAAACTGGACACCTGGCAACCCTACCCTTCCTTGCACCCTCTCTCTTAGCCAGATACCCTACCCCCAATCTGCTCCTGCTCCCGCCTCCTGAAGTGCTTATGTGGTCAAGGCTGGGTGGAGGATGCAGCCGGGTGAAACACTGAAATTTTTTTCATTTTTTATTCTTTTTTTAATATGTGTTTATATTTTAGAGCTGCAAGAGACAGTACAGGGGGCAGCAGGAGAGCTGCAAGAGACAGTACTGAAAAAAAAACGGGTTCCAACTAAAGTAAAAAGTTTGGGAAACCCTGGTCTAGCCAGCTTTCTATCCATCTTACAGTCCATTTATCCAATCCATAGTCCCTTAATTTGCTGGCAAGAATATTGTGGATGACTGTATCAAAAGCTTTGCTAACGCTGGCACTGGGGGCTTTGGAAGGACCAGAAACAATGTATTTGAATATTTATCATTTGCTTATTGAATATGCAAATATGCAAATGAATGTTACCAGTCCTCCAAAAGCTCATGAATGGATTTACTGGTCCCAGTGTCAAAAAGTTTGGGAACCCCTGTTCTACTGTCTATGTACCCATTTGTTGAAATCAACTCTGAAATCAGCTTCACTCTTAATGATAGACATTAGCACTGCAAAGTCAACAGTTGTATCAGATATCAGAGTTTTGCCTTAGGCTTAGAATTGGAAAGAACTGTATCATCTCAGATAAGTAAAAATTGACTAATATATGGTGATCACTATTTAACATCATAGTCATCTTTCTAGAGTGACTATAGCAAAAGTGAAGTTTGTTGAGTCTCTTTACTCCCTGTGAGATACTTCATTAAGTATCCTATTGGTTTTAACATGTTAGATAACTTGTTTTCTGTCTACGCTATCACTGCTAACTGTTAACACCTTATACACAATTAGCATTGTGGTAGAGAGAAAATCTGTAAGGATTTTTTGCATTTTTGCTGCTTTTTTTATATAGTATGTATCTGCTCCAAAAAAAGCAAACCTCATCTTTTGGCTTACAAACCTCACCTTTCTTCTCACTTTTTACACTAGCTTTAAAAAAGGCTAAATAGAAGCACGTAGGGATGTTCAAAAGCTTTTCAATTTTAGAACCATTTTTGGTTTGGAGTATGTTTTCTTTCCTGGGATCGTGATTTTTAATTCACAGGTCATGAGTAGGTCCCACTGAAATTGATGGGAATTACTCATATCCTCTGGGGAAGGGAGAATCAAGCCTATTTGCATGAAAGTGGAGAGTTCTGGCGCCACATGATGAAATGTAACCTCACATAACCCAGTGCAAGCTGCATCTAGAATAGCAGTAAGGATAGAATTATGTGAGTATCTAAATTAGACTAGAAGCTTTTCTAGCAATAAACTATTAGCTTAACACATACCACGAGTCTTCCACAACCAAAGATATTGAAGTTGCCTGCAGAAACATGGACCTCACCATATAACATATCAAATTCACATACCCTCCATAAAACCCCATCTATTTACATACATCTACATTTAAAATGGACTTTGTACATATTGACAGGGCCAGACAGTTTACTGAAACCTTCTGAAGAGACACCTGGGTATAATAAGCAGAAAAAAAATTAACACATAGCTTTTAAAGCAGCATTGGTTATTAAAGTGATTTCTTTTTCATTTATATTTTCTTTCCTTTTCCTGATTTTAAACAATTTAATTTTGCTAAGATGAAAAATTAAATCCTTATGTGCCATGTATTTCACAGAAAGAAGGAACTTAGTTTTCTGGAGCATATTCTCATTTGGAACAGACAGAGCTACCACTTGGAACAGACAGAGCTACCACTTGGACAAGTGCTTATGTTGGCCATTTACAATATACAGTACTGCATCTGCTTTAAAAAAAAAATCTGCCAACTTATAAGGTAAAGTTCTGAAATCACAAAACTTTTCCATCTTAGTCACAAAAAATTAACACATTGACCACTGATTACCTATAAACTCAGGTCAAACCACTATGCTACCACAATCTCAAATTCCTTGATGAAATTTCTGAACATCGGTCTCTCTTAACCTAGAAGACAGTTGCATTCAAAAATGTTCATAAGATCATAATGTTGACTTTGATTCACTTCAATTGCTTTATTCAATATTAAATTACAATTGGTTATTTTATGTGCCAGGTTACTACATACTATATTACCTACATGCTAAAAATGTTGTCTTATTTTTCTTTTTCCCCATTAAGATTTCACTTGTCTTTATTACATAGATGGAGAGTAGGCATCAATATGGAAAGCCAACAAAGTTGTACGAATAACTGATTTTAAATTTGTGAGCTACTCTGACAAAAAGAATAAAATTGAGTTTTGACTCAATTTGGATTTTCAAATTTCCAGCAAATCAAAAAAGCTAGAAATTAATATGTTTTAGTCAGTCCGGTAAGAAGCAATTGATGCCAGATGCTTCTGAAATACATTCTTCTCATAGGCGTGGATATTTGTAGCTGTAACCTTAGATTAAAGTAACCATTCTGACCAGCTATTTTACAAGCTGTCTATCAGGATAGAGGATAGTAAAAGAGTCATATTATTTTATGAAGAATGAATGCAACAAGGTGACACTCAAAAGTAGTATTCTCAGATCTGTGGTTTAAAACAGTAGTATTTAGAAAGCTGCCATTCACATTGATTTGCAATGTAGTTAGCCTAAGATAATTCTATTAAATGATCATGATTATTATGAAATAATGCCTAGAATTTACTGGCTAATTAGCCCTTTCAGAGCACTGCCATCCGATATTTCTTGAAATTAAAAAGTAATGGCTTAGAACTCAACTTCTCCCATAAATTAATTATTCTGTTACGAGTCAGTGACAGATGACTGTGCCAGTGTAACAGAACATCATCCATTAATAATCAACACATCCAACATTATTTTCAGAGCCTTTGGCTATATACCATTAAGTTCTAAGAAAGGGCACAACAATGCCCTATGGATATATAATGTGGCTGTGTGTCATGAAAAAAAGATTACCAGGGATGTAAAATGGGATCCTCTGAAATCTTGTGGTACCAATAAGTTTAGGGAAAGATTAAAAAAAATAATTTCTCACAGTAAGATTTCCAAGAACTACACAACTTGGCACAAATATAAGAAAACATCACAAGTATGTTTTAAAATGCATAGTTAGCCAATTTCTTCCACACTACGGGATAACTTAAAAAAATAACATTTCCTGAATGATTTAGAGTTTCCATTATAATGTATTTTATAAGAGAGGGTTCTGAACAAAAAACAACTGCCACTGAAATTTGGACAAGTTTGATTAAGTCTAGATCCAAACTTTGCTACTCAAATATGATCCTGTTAGTAATTCTTTACATGAAAATTGCAGCTCTCTGGACTTTTATTCAATACTTTTTATCTGGAATTATGCATTTTTTAAATAAACAGCAAGGTAATAATTTTAAGTGATACTACCACCATCTTCATCTCTCACACTAGGAGTATTCTACACCAATTGTATAGCAAAGTCTGTTGTGTAGAATTCAACATTAGTTGCATATGCTTCTAAGAACAAAGGAATTGCCAGGATCAGTATTATATTTATACATAAATAAAACACACACACACCCCTCTACATCCTGGATTGCAGGTCTAACCACTCCTGATTGAAATATACAACCAATGGTTTCCCAGACTGACTTAGGGCTGGGCAATTATTTTATTTAAATAAGGAACATCCATCATAATATGGGACTGCTAGCAACCTTATACTACAAGTCATGGCAGAGAGTGGAGGCAAATGGTCTAGAGGTCCACACCTTTGACAGTTATAGAGATGCCTGTCCAATATGGATCTCCATGATGCATGCATTTGCGGGGGGGAGGAGGGGGAGGCAGGATTCTGCCCTTGAGGAACCTCATACAGGGCTGTTCTTAAGATTTATGGTGCTCTATGTGAGAACAGTGGGAGGATGCTCTGCAGGGGGAGCTGCAGGGCAGCAAATCACAGGTGCAGATATGGGGAAGGTGCTGTAGCATCCCACATTTTACAGGGGGTCCTAGCTACCACCCAGGGTTTTGCCACTAGACCCATGCCAGAAGTCTCAGCAGTTGCTCAGGGCTCTGTTTCTGGCCTCACATCCGGGGTCCTGGCTGCCACCCTGTGCTGCACTCCCAGCCTCGTAACCACCCCGAGCCTCAGCCCCCATTTTGTCACAGTTCCTCACCTCCAGAGAAATGACCCAGCTCTCAGCCACACCTATGCAGAGCAGGTGAGCAACAGCTGGGCACAGCCTGCAGAGCATGGGGCTGCTGCCTGCCTTTCCTATTTAATGTTGCTTCCAGAAAGTGGCCCTAGGCAACTGCATATGCCTAAATAAAATAAAAAAAAATTAAATTAAATAAATTAATGGATATTACCTATTTCCTAGAACTGGAATGGAAAGGTCATTGAATCCAGTCCCCTGCCTTCACAGCAGGACCAAGTACCATCCCTGACAAATTTTTGGCCCAAATCCCTAAGTGGCCTCCATAAGGATTGAACTCACAACCCTGGGTTTGGCAGGCCAATGCTCAAACAACTGAGCTATCCCTCCCTCCCTAATGATGGTTCTGTCCTCATGGAACTTTTCTGCCCCTCTGACACAGCTTTCTTCATGGGAGGGAGAAATCTAGGCTATCAACACATCTGCCATAACATAAATCTTAAGTTGGTACTGTAAGGTTGTCTCTTACTTCATATGCTCGAGGTCACACAATTAAAATGGTAAATTATAACACCGCTTATTGGGATTGGCTGACCAAGGTTGATATTGGCTTCATTTGTACAAAGCTATTGTATCTCACAGTAATGTTTTGTTTAACTTGCAGTCATACAGCAAACTGCAATCATTTAACCAAAAACACCCCCAACACCACCACACACATATTTATCTTTGATCTTCTAAGAAAAAATTGTTTGTAGAGGTCTTCGAGCAACTGAAGTGCTATATTTTCATAAGACAATGAAAAAATGTGTAATGAACTGTATTTAATGTTAAACGTGAAGTTTGCATTGGCAACAGTTGAGTCAATTCAATTAAAGTAAATGGTTGACAGGTTAAACACTGTAAGTGTGTAATTTAAGATACAGTACAGCATTAAAACTTCCATATTATCCACAAATCTTGCTTTATTTTGGCCACAAAACTGCCATATGTCCTAGTCTATTATATTTCAGTATGAAAAGATAGCCCATTTAGCACTTTAAAGGATAGTCTTCACTCCAGGGTTTGGATCATTGGTTGTTTTAACACCAAAAGAAAATAAAAATTTAAAATTATATTTTGACCAGATCCATGAGTAAGACGGATAACTAATTGGCTTTAAACTGAACTCCTGCTATGACCTTATTTACAGAGTATCCACTGCTCCTCCATAAATTAATAAAAACTAAACAACTGATTGTATTAAAGCCAAGAATCCTGGTCTGAATGTGTTTTGACTCTAAGAAATATTACCTGTCAAAATCAGCTGAAATAAGGGATAAACTAACCCGGAATAATGGATGACTGTGAGAAGGTAGGCCCTAGCATTAAAGTAATTGGAAGTGGAGACTAGGAAGAATCTCCAGACTGGGGGCATATGGGAATCAACCGGGAAGAGGTGACCTTAAGTAGCGTCCTATCTGACACAGGCAGGATATCTTGAAGCTGCCAGTGGCAGGGAGAAACTAACCAACTCCACTTCCCAAAATCATCATATATTTCCTCTCTCATGCCTGCCAAATGTCTCCCTGAGAAGGTAGATGTTCTGCTAGTGTCCAGCAGAACTGAAGTACTGTCAGAACTTTGGGTCTCAGAAGCTTAGCCCAGGCTCTGCTTTCTCACAGTCATATCACATTGTGTGGTGTGGAAAAGGAATGAAGTGCAGGCACTGGCAGAACTTCAACCCTCCCACAACCACAAGCAGTGCAGGTAGAGCAAACTAGACTGGATGAGGAGAGCAATTAAGTCACTGAGTAGTTTTCCAAGACAAAATGGTGGAGGCCTCATTTTGCAAGAACATTTAAAAGTGAACCCACAGGGGGACTGATTTACGTGACCCCATAATACTTTCCTATATCTAACCTTTAGGATTCTACAACTATTGAAATAGGAGATAAACAGCAAGATTTGCAATAATGCTGTAGTTGCTATGCATTAGTAAGTGCAGCACTAATGTCTTGTGAGGGGGAAGAAAACTCTTCTAAAGACATTGCCCATACAGCCTGTGACCTAGGTGACGCACTCTTCATTCAGTACTATAAACATGCACACTACTTGTCAAAGAAAGATGAAATCTCTGGCCAATTTAAATTAAGGAAAGAATAAAATGAAAAGCTGATGGACAAGAAAAGTTAAGACAATAGAATTGTGTGATTGCTTACTTAACCTATGTGCATGTCTTAATTTAAAACACTGAACTTCCCTTAATACAGTGGATGATTAAGATTTAAAAAGACTCCTTAGGCTAGAGAAATTTGTATAAAAGGCGAATTTGAAGGAATTTCATTTAGGGGACCCTAAGCATATGACCACACAAAGGCTGGTCTAGGAGGAGATACAGGGGTAACAGATGAGCAAGTCAGTTAAGCAAGGTGAGCCTGAAGTGAGTGAAAGGAAACAAATAAGATCTGCAGAGATCTGAAGACAAAAATGGGGGCTTCGGTTTGTTATGGAAGACAATGACAAAATTTAAAGAGGAGCTGAACATGATTGGCAGAACAGATAATTTTCATATGTGAGATTCAGATTGTTTGGAGAAAGAAGAGATGAAGATCAAGGAGGTCAGAAAAAGTCTGAGATTAAAGACTAGACATGGATTTTGGCAGTGAAAATGGGGTGAAGGGAGTGGATTTTGGAGATTAATGTTTTGTAATTAATCAGAGGTGTACCCAAAGTCAAAGGCAGATCTGATTTAACATCATCACTGATATTAACTTTTTTCAAGACAGTAACTTTAAACACACTGCAATATTCTATAAGAATATAATACCATTTCATCCAAACATTTAAAAAAACTATTTCATTTATTTCAATTTAGTGGAAACTATGGAAATGTTATTTATTATTTACACAGCACGATATGGTAAACATGCATGGCTATCATTTAACTAACATACAGGAGAAATGGGCCCTTCCCCATGGACTTTTGTCTTGTAAGTTAAGCAGTAATTTAACAAGCATTAAACTTTGAGGAGAGGAAAGGAAGAGAATAGCAATAAAATCATGCAGGTGCTTTGGTTGGTAATGCACATGTCAGAGGGTGCAACAATTTTTCAGGTGTATATTCATATGAATATAACTGGCAAAGACCATACATTCAAAAATACTTTTATAAATCCAGACCCAAGAATAGTGGTTAGACCAGAACTGCAGAATTTCTTTAAAGTTAAATATTCTGTATGTGTCATGCAGCTGCTTAGATCCAAGCTTCTAGAATTCTATGTTCCAGCTAAAAAACACATCCTAAAATATGCACTGCAATCCACACAACTCAGAATATATTACATCAAATATATTGCACTCACATACATCTCAACAATCCTGTGACGTAAGATAGCAATCTCCTCACTTGTCTTGGGTTACAGGCCACCCTATTCTCAACATATAGCAAGCTTCACAGCTAACAGAGTGCATAAATGCCGTAAGTGTGGAAAAGGGGGAAAATAACTTGTTAAATGTGGGAGCCATAGTTAAAAATGTGTTTTGCACAGTCCTAGTGTCAGCCCACTGAGAGCCCCAAGCAGGAATATTTCCCCCTCCCACCCCTATATCCAGTCACAAAATAAAAAGCAAATAGGGGGCTCCCAAACAATTGCTTATCTGCTTATGCTAAACATTTGCTCTGTCCAGTGCATTTATTCATATACTTCTCAAATATAGGAGTTAAAATGCATAAGCTGCCGAGTACCTGTTTGCTAGAGATACAAGAACAGATGACAGGTTGATGTAATCCTTGCTGTAGTCTGCACTTCCATTTTACTCATCAGTCTGGAAATAAAGCTGATTTTGCGTTGCGAGGAAAGCATACTGGCTCTTGAACAACAGTTAAAACTTTTAATCTCACTCTTTGCAATCTCTTCCATGTTTACAGAAAAGCTAAATACGCATGTAAAGATATTAACAAATTCTTTTATATATAAAAGCAATTGAAATTTCAGCTTTCAAAGACTAGCAAAGCCTATACTTCTCCAGGAATGCCTTCTTAATATGTGGGAGAATTACACACTTGTGAGCTGAACTAACAGCAATTTTACTTTTAATATAGGCTTGGCGAGGGTAGAGATAGTACCGTTGAGAAAACTGCTTAGCATCTTTTGATGGCACCCAGGAAGAGATGCACAAATCTAGGTGTATATTTAGATCAAATCCATAGCACAGTAGTTCCCCCTCTAAAAACTGCTTACTTCAGTGAATAATCTCATGCAACACATCTGAAATGAAGGATAGGATTTGACCCACAATTTAATAATAATTATTACTCTGTCAGACTCCATGAAACAAAGGTCTCCCAGAAACAATTTGTAATGTCTGCAATCTTGAGTTTTATTATAATTTACCAACAAGAATGATAACTGTATGTCTCTCACTTTTTGTTTCCATTTTATTTCCAACAGAGCTTCCAAACTGATATCTGAATCAATTCAAAGATGAAATAGCATACTGTGCTTCTTTCTAGTCTCTTAGAATTAACACTCCCGCATATAATACAACGGTCTGCTCAAAAAGTAAATTAAAAGTATGTCTCTTCCCGGACTTCTCAGAACTGGTCAGACAAGCAGATCACACATTTGTGGCAGTTAATTTCTACAGTCAATCTGAATGGTTGACTTTGTATTTGCAAATGTTATTTTAAAATACTAGAGTAAAGAAAACAGTATGCTTGATCTAAGTGACTACACATTTTTCATTGCAACAGATTTTTCAGTGAAACAACAAATTTTAAATGGATTAAAAATACTCTTAATACAAAGTAGAGTTAACCTGTGGAATTTACTGCCACACGATATTGAGATATAGTGAGCACAATTTTTTTAAATGATTTAATACTCAAACTAAAATAACTGTCCTGTAACATTAAGGTTATGATTTTTTAATAATTCAGGAACGGACATAAACAGTCAAGTTTCTCAAAAAGCTTATTAATTCAGCCACTCTGTTTATCACTGGCATGGCCTCCCAACTGAGAAGCAGAAAGACACTTCCCCCAGTCCATTCGCACACCAGAGTCTAATAGATTTTGTTGCCCCCCCCCCCCCCCAGGCTCTGGTGTGGGGCTAAAAATGAGGGGTTCACTGTGTGGGATGGGGCTGCCAGGAAGCAGGCTTGGGATGTGGGGTCTGGGTGGAAGGGAAGATGAAGGAGGGTTTGGGAGGTCTAGGAGGGTGGTAGGGTGCATGAGTGGGCTGGAGGTGGGAGGACTGTACGAAGTGGGTGGCTAGCAGGCTGAATCAGGCCCTGACTTGCCCGAGTCTGGCCCGTGAGGCTCAGGGCTCATCCATCCCATAGCGGGCACTCCAGCCCTGCGGTGAAGGGCTGCAGGGCTGGAGCACCAGCATTGGCTCCCTGACACTGGGTGGGGGGGAGCCCTGAACCTTGAAGGCTGGATGCAGCCCCTGGGCCTTGGGTTAGGGCAGGAGTGGGGAACCTAAATGCAGCACTCTATGGTGCACAGCTGATCTGTGTGTGCCAGGCCAATGCAATGGCAATTAGTTAGTGTCCCACTTACCATTGTCATCTGCATCCAAGTCTTTGTCCTCTGTTATTAACTGCATAAATAGCTCTGCTGCAACATACGATGTCCTAAGCCCATTCAACACAAATGGGAGAGAATTGTGGGATCCATAAGTTCTCAAAGCAGATGCTGGAGTTTGCAGCAAGTACTGTCGTTGAAGTGGTGCCAAAGCAAGCCAGAAGCCCAGGGAGGGATGGGAAGCAAAGAGGTGGCTGACAGAACATTTTTCATGTTCTCAAAAATGCATAGCACTATGTTGCGCATTTCCATAGTGCTTAGCAACTGAAGGTGATGCCAGGCACTGTGGGATGCTTACAGTCGACAGGGTGCTAACCATGTGGCCTTGAAATATTGACAACAGGTGGCAAAAAAGCCAGGTTTCACCAGTTTTAACTTTTGTGACTTTTGCATGTCGACAGCACTTTTGTTGCCATTCCTTTCCAGTGTAGACATACCCTCCCCCCACACTAACCCAAAATTAGGCACCTGTATCCCTAATAGCTAACATAGGTAGCTCCATGCATGAGAATGGCCATACTGGGTCAAACCAAAGGTCTATCTAGCCCAGTATTCTGTCTTTCAACAGTGGCCAATGCCAGGTGCTCCAGAGGGAATGAACGGAACAGGTAGTCCTCACGTGATTCCATCTCATCACTCATTCCCAGCTTCCGACAGAGGATAGGGACACCAATCCTATCCATCCTAGCTAATAGCTATTGATGGACCTCACTTCCATCAATTTTTCTAGTTCTTTTTTGAACCCTGCTATAGTCTTGGACTTCATAACATCCTCTGGCAAGGAGTTCCACAGGTGAACACACTTAAAAGGATGCACAGAAGCTATCATGCTAAGTCACCATTCCTATCCAGTTTCATAGGGAGCCTATTTGCTTAACTCGGGCTTGTGAATTCCCCCAGGCCAGTGTTTCTCAAAAAGTGGGCTGCAGGCCTGCATGAGTAAAGTGCTCATGAGCCAGCAGCACTTTGTTTACCTACAGAGTCTATAGCCATGAAGCCTCACAGCTCCCATTGACTACCATTCACTGTTTCTAACCAAGGGGAGCTATAAGAAGCCGTGTGGCCTAGGCAGCCACTTCCCACAGCTCCCCTTGGCTAGAAATGGCAAGCCACAGTCAATTGGCGCTGTGAAGCTCTATGGCTACAGACACTTTAGGTAAACAAAGTGGCACTTTGAGAAACACTGCCCTAGGCAACAGGGCACCTAGAAATTAGTGCCCCTTACAGACCTGCCCACAGTTTCATGGGACTGTCCTGCTTTGCTCGCGCAAGAGTCCTCCATCCTAGCTGCAGTGAACATTTCCCAAATTTGGGGGCTCCCATTTAAGTAGGCCCCCAAATAAAATGTCATTTGGTTCTGCAAACTTCTTACACTAGGTTGCAACCCCTCAGTTTTGACCTGCCCACCCTTCCATCTCCATCTACAGAGAGGAGAGGACAGGCCAAATCTGAGAGGCACTGCATCCTGTTTTATCCACCTGAAATGTTATGAATCTAGCCTACAGACTACTAGTCTAGACTACTGCACAGTTTGCCAGAGGTTACTTCCTTCTCAGTGAAAGGTTGAGAGCTAGGCATTTTAGCTTCACAAAGACCTGTTGTTACCAAGGAAGGCAGGCAGAGGAGAAGTTGGAGCTCAAATATACACAACTTTATGCCTGAAAAACATTTTAATATAATTTGTTGTAAGGAAGGAGGGTATTCTTTGAAATCTCCCTCCGATAGCATCTACTTAACACTGCCAACTTTTCTAGGGTATTTTCCTGCTTTTGCCAGCATTTGCTTTTCATCTGCTTCATCAAAACCCAGCCTGGCTGCTCTATGAAGTAATAATTGTAATGCTTTAGTCCTTCGGAGAGTTGAACTCTATCCACCAGCTTTTAACTTAGGTTTGTTTGGGTTTTTTTGTGACTCAGATATTTGGAATTATAGCAGACATTTTCAATAATATATAGAAATGGACCCCAGCACAATAGCTCTAATTACATCTGTATTCATGGCATCTTCACCCACCTACCACAAGAAAGCAGTGAAAATCTGTTACCAAAGTACGTAAAGCTCTGACTTATGCTGTGCATTGCTTGCTCTGATACAGACAATCAGAATACAGGCTATCTTTCTGCTTGTACTTTAAACTCAGAGAACGAGTCCTGTGCATGACATGATCATAACTAGAATTTAAGTCTCTAAAGAATACTGCCCACAGTCTACCATGGGAATTTAAGTTCTAAACAGGTTTGGCCAATGTATTTATGCCTGAGAGCATAGGTGAGAGGCTGCAGGGAGGGCCACGCAGGAGGACAGGGAGGGGGTGCAGTATACATATAAAGTATAATCATTACCTCTTCCCTACATTTACATTGCCACACACACAGCAGTTATTAATCCCTAAATATTTAATATATATTACCCAGCTTCCACCTCACTTGGAAAGTTAGAGGAGTCCAAGTAAATCCAGTCAGTCAGTTAACAATATTTATGAAAAACTTGGAATTTGCAAGCAAGTTGAACTGCTCAATGAGTGAGATTAAACTGGGGATGAAATTGGCAGGGAAGGCTAAAAACCATTAATGATGCTTGAACAGGGCAGTTTTGTTATTCTTTCCTCTGTTCACATTTGCCATAGGTTGAAGTGGTCTTTTTGTTTTGCACACAGTATGTCAAACTCAACTAAAAATGGAGAGGATGACAACCTACCTAGTTTCCTTCTGAATTAAACAGAAATATAAAAATTATGTTGTTTATCATTACAGGAATGGGTATCTTGTAGTAGCACTCAGGAGATGCACTACTCCTATGTATCCCACCAAAATTTTAATTGCTAAATTGTCTTCCCTCACAAGCCCCCTCTATCATGTGTCTCTCTTCCCTGCTATTCCTTGGTAATCAGATTAGTGTACTGGACATATTATGTTAAGTGCGTGTTTTAATGCTTATAAAGTGTAATTGTATTTCTTGTGAAGATGAGCCTCTGCCAGTACAGCTCGACTTCATTTCACCACGCTTTTGCTATTCTAGTCCTCTCATGTTCATGAGTAAAGGTCCCAACCATGGTGATGCTTATGGTGGTTTCTGGACAAGGCACACTAGAGTTCTAATTTATCCAAAATAATTCAGACATATCTAACATTATGAGAGGGGGGAGAGAGGGCTTGAGCAAGCATACACCCTAACCCCACAAAATTAGCTGAAACCAAGAAAATCTGATCTCTTCAGGTAGATTGTTTCATGATCCCACTGGAAAACAGATTCGTTTGTTTTGTAGAAAATAAGCATGTGCAAAGTAAAACAATTGGAAGCAGAGATAAAATTGTGGTTTACAGCACTCTACATCCATTTTGTTGGTTTTAGACACATTAATTAGCACAAGGTTAATTTCGTAATTAGCCTGAAAAAAACTCTGAAGTCCTACTGCAGAAAGAGAGAGAGAGAGAGAGAGAAGAAAAAACCCACAACACTCTGTATATTAAAAGTCCATGTGCTATATAAAAACTATTTTTGCTGATTACAAGATAGTTGACAGCAATAAACAATTAACCATTTTCAATGCTGATGCCACAGATTCTTGTTTTCCTTTCTATGGTTATTTTAAACACTAGTAATATTATACAACAAAGTGTTATATGAACAGTCTCTTATTACAGAATACTACACTTAACTGTGAGGAAAGTTTGAAATCTGTGGTTACAGAGAGTTAGTTACCTTGTATCCCAATCATTGGTGCCATATTATACAGAAGTGTTGCAACACTTCACAGGCCTAAGGAATATGATGGCAAATTAGCAGAGACACATAGATACTGTGGCATTAGAGATTTCACTGTCCAAAACACTTTCCTTTTCATATTTGAGATTTTTGTCTGATATCTATTAGATACAAAATTCTCAAGACAAATAGAAATAAATACTACGATATATAACCAACTTTTTTTTTTTTTTTTAAGGAAAATATAGGCTATTATTTCCCCAAACACGTTTGGACTTATGTGCACACTGCAACACAACAGTTTTAGCATTGCTCTCGTTGCCCCCCAAAATATTACACTAATATATAATACCATTAATATATGGGAGACACTCAAACCTGGCAGCAGTGTTTACACACACTTTTTAAAAGTAAAATTATATAACACTAACATTTTTTTTATATAATATATAAATGTTTACTTTTGATCCCACTGGCCACTGACAATTTGGTGCATGTTATTTCCTCAATCTAGATTGCACTGTTTTTGTTACATTTAATCAGATAAGCAAGTGTCGCACTACTCTGCTAGAGTGAAAAACAATAAATCATGGTTGTTACCTAACCATGTAAGAGAAAATACTGTTTTCCTCCTTTTCACTGTGGTATAAGTACTGATCTGATGTGCTGTAACTTACTGTGATTCCTAGCCCCAATAGCCCTTCAACTGCTGATGCATCAGTTAATATGTCTATTTTAAGGCACACAAGCAAACATCACTTTGGCATTAGAATTCTAGTGTGCCTTGTCCAGAAACCACCATAAGCATCTCCATGGTTGGGACCTTTACTCATGAACATGTGAGGACTAGAATAGCAAAAGCTTGGTGTAATGAAGTTGAGCTGTACTGGCAGAGGCTCATCTTCACAAGAACTACAATTATGCTTTATAAGCATTAAAACACGCACTTAACATAAGATATCTAATTCACTAATCAGATTATCCTATTTAATGTACTTCCTACTCTCCAACTGAGCAAGATCACTGGATCCAAAAACTGCTATCTAAAACTTTCCATTACCTGAAATCCAAAAATCATGCTTGACGTTTTTATTTGGACTTTTCCCCCTTGCAGCTGAATAAGATATATAACTTTTAGAGCTTCGCATGACAATGTCAATTCACATCTGTTGAGACACTGCTGCAATACTAAGGCACCTCTACATGACAAGTACCAAAAATCATGGCAAAATAATTCTGAGAAACCAATTCACAACACATGATGCAAAGAGAGAGCATAAACAGACCAACACAATAAGTACTCAATAGAAAGACAAATGTAATCATTTCAATGCTATGGTTAATATTACCATGTCAGAATGGCTACTCTGTGCATATATGAAGTCTGTGCTACATCTATTTTATTCATATTCATTTCTCACCTCTGCAATCTCCAACCTGCATGTTGGGTTTACTTTTTCTGTGTGTTCCTTTTTACACACCAATGAACTTTTGTATATACCACACATAAGTGAAGTCCTGTTCATCTCTTAAACATACTCTCCAAAGACGATCATATGTGTATGAGCACATTTCTAACATTACCTACAGCCAATATACAGAAGGTAAATGTGTTCACATTTTTCATGGAACTCGTTTAGTCAAGATCGCCTCAAAAGGAGATTCAGGGGGTAGCCGAGTTAGTCTGTTACAGAAAAAAAAACCAACAACAAATGGTCTGGTAGCACTTTATAGACTAATGAAACATGTAGATGATATCATGAGCTCTCGTGGGCACAGCCCGCTTCTTCAGGTGACCGGAGTTATGAGTTGGGGATATGAAAACTCGAAATAAGAGGGGAAGGGGAAGAAGAGAGAAAGAAAAAGAGAGGGTGGGGGATGGAAGACAGAGCATCATTAAGTATCTGGAGAATGGGTACTTAAACCTAAGCAGACAAAAATCAAAGTCAGTAGATTCCTAAAACAGGAAGGATACTGCACAGGGAGCTGTTAGCACTTTCAGTGGTTATTAAGTAGATAGGAAGATCTCAAAGAGAGGATGAGCCCTTCAGCAGCTCCGGCCCTCCTAAATGCTGTAACAAGATTATGCAGCTGGTTCCCCAGTGCCTTGTGCCATATGTAGATATGTACACGTATGCAAAGGAAAATTAATGTCCAAACAAATTTGGTTGCATTTTACACCCACTTTTCACAGATATGAAGGACAGCACGAAAAGGGAGGTAATGGAGACTGAGGCTCTGTGTTTTGTTTGGCTTTTTATACCATGGGAATTGGAGGCCTAGGGCTCCCACAGTTCATAGGCAGAGCCTTGTGCAGATACAAAAATTGTATCCACAGAAATGGACCTCACTAGTATACATGGATGTGGATACCCATGGATACAAAACGAGCGTATCAGCAAATTTACATCTACAGCCTCAAAAAAGCTGTGCATATCCACACACCCCCCCCCCCCCAGAGGTGGATACCTGCAGATTTTAAAACAGATATCCCTGGATTTGCCATGCTCTAATCATAGATCAGATGAAGCACAAGTGTGGTGATCTGGTACTGTGGTGAGGCATAAAAATGGTGCACTTCGTGGGAGACATTGAACCCTTCACCAATACTAAAGGGAAGGAAAAAAGGGAGAACGTCTTACGCTTCTGCTTTGCTTCAGTGGGAGTAAGACCACGTTCCCTAGCTCCAAAACAAATCAATCCAACGGGGTCCCAAGGGCAGGCAGCTCTGGGCGCCCCCTGGATGCCCTGGAAGCAGAAAGCAGCTGAGGGTTGGGTTGAAGAGGAGAAGGCGCAGGAACCCACCCACTAACCTAGAGAGCCGCCTGTGGGGGTTGGTTGCTGGGCCGAGCGGACCCGAACAGTGTAGGGGGCAGTCTAAGCAGGGCCACTACGCCTGGGGGGCGACAGCCGGGACCCGTGGCCTGGGGAAGCGCCTCAGGAAAGGCGACACCCAGAGCCCGCGCTGCCTAGCTGCAGAGGCGGGGGATGAGTTACACCTGTTTCACCTCCCGCCCTGCCTGCCCGCGCGGGAGGCAGCCCAGTCGCCCCGCGGCAGGAGAGGCGGGGACGCTGGCAGCGGCGGCCACGGCAGGGCCCCCCCCCCCCCCATTTTGGCCACCAATAGGAGCGAGCGCGCCGAGGCCCCGGCAAAAGCGGGCCCCTCAGCCAGCCCCCCCCCCCTCCCGCGCTGCAGGCAGGGACGCTGCATCCAGGTTGCTGCGGCTCAGCTGCGGGGGGGTGTTGCTGCCCACACGCCCCCCCCCCGCTCCTAGGGACTGTGTGGGCGTGGGGGGGTCCTTTCCCGCCTCCCCCTACCGTGGTGTTAGGGGGCTGCCCTGCAGTGGCGCTGGGGGGCGAGTTTGGCTGCGGCGGGGTAACTGTCCGTCCCGCGTCCCTGCTTCTCTTCGCTGTGCTCAGGGAGCCCTGTGCCCAGAGGGTGCGCGCGCCGGGCTCTGAACTTGCAAGCGTGACGCCCGTCCTGGCTTAGCAGATGTTTTAACAGGGGCCCTGGGGACTGCCCTGACTTGCCGTACGCCCAGCACCTGTATCCTACGCAGTGTGGAGCAGGACATGCCAGGTCGCCTTCTGCTTCCCTAGTTCCATGGGCGTTGAGCCCAGGTGCCCTAGGAGCGCCCAGCTAGCAAAAGGTAAAACAAGCGGCTGCCTGTTTTACCTTTTTACATCCACCCTGACCTTTAGCAAACAAGTTGGACAATGTACAACGTGGGACAGCGCCTAACGGGGATGTGCAATGGCAGAGCGCCGGACTCCGGAGAATGCCACATTATCTTTTAAACATGTTATACTCCTAACTTGCATAGGGTTAGCCCAGCCTAGAGAGATCCTTGTCTTTTGTAGGCAGAAGATGCAGCAAAATATTGAGCCCAATATTGGTGCGCTTTTCGTATGAATAGCGTAGAAGTCTCGGTGACACTTTAGCATCACACTTTTTTGTTGTTTAAATTAAACTGATGGCATACATTTAGGCAGTTGATGGCAAGTTAATCGATCAAGGCTAACCCGCCCCAAAAACCGCGTAATTTGTCTTATTCTTTAACGCGTGCTTCGTTTAGCATCTGAAATCTCTACTTTCTTGGTAAAACTAAAAACATATCAATCTAAAACCTAAAACTTCGAACAAACTTACTATTTTTAAGAGAAGGATGCGGATTAACACTAATATATCCACCAAGGGCAGTTCTTTATAGTTCTAAATAAACATAATTTCTAGGTGGCTGATTGTTGGTAACATGATTTAGTAATTGGACTCTCTCAAAGCCGATTAAAAACAAATTCGTCATCTATCTACCTCTCTCTCAAACATCAGTTCTTGTTATTTTAAAAGGATACTTAATTCAACAAAAAGGAAGATATAGTATCAGAAGGAGAGAAAATTATCCTGTTAATAGCTCTTGTAGCGTCTGTTGCAATACCGAAGGAAAGTACAGATTTTTATACGCTATAGATTTGTCAAGTTAAATGATACAAGATTATGTAAAGATCTGTACAAATCGAAAAGTGCTGCACAGTATTCACTTAACCATTTCAGGGCCAATGAATCAGCCACGATTATTATTCTCGCAAATTGCATGACATCAGCTACACGTGTGGTATCTTGAATTCGTTGTAAACTGGCTCTGGTCTAGACTATCCAGTAGGAGATTTTAAATTAGGTGTCAATGAGCTGCAAACATGAAACTTTATGGGGAAAATAACGTAATTTCAGAATCAAAAACATTAAAAGGCATAGAGGATTCCTGAAGGCCATGCACATCATCTTAAGGGAAAAAAGGTAATACACCTTTACTGAATCTCTAGAATAATGATCGACAAAGAAACATGACAATTTTAAAGGTAAGCCGTTCAGAAAAGTGGAGCAGTTTTACAATCATATGGATACCTTCGGAGTTGCAACATTTTAAAATTAACGCTCTTCCCCCCCCCCCCCCCGGCAGAATTCACGTACCAGCTACTAAGCATATCGGAAGTAGCAATCTGAAGATCAATCCACACACCACTTCGGTTGCCATTGCTTGAAGCTCTGACTAGTTCGAGTCTTGCTTAAATAAATGAGAACGCTGCTTGTTTGCTATTACGACAGGCACCACTTCATAACTTTTAGGTCCACCCTTGCACAGAGCTAATGCCGTTTAGCATTGTTTTTCACCGGGTTTTTCTCGACCTGCTGGCAATTTACAAGTCCCTTAACACCTTTGGCAGAGCCCATTAAATCCAGGAGCAGTTGGATTTCTGGTGACTTCAGTGCAAGGCGCCCGGATTCTTAGAGGAACTTTTTTCCTTCTTACTGGAGAACCATTTTGTACTGCCCCACATCAAGATCGGAGAACCAGCATTTTATTAAATCGCACTGCTGCAGATCGGTTCTGTATATACCAGACGCTTTGCTCTCGCGCGCTCTCTCTGTATATCCGAGGAGCTGGATGAGTCACAACTCACAGCTTCCAAAACACACCGTAGACTCCAGCCACTTTCTTCCAGTCTCTGGCCCGTTGGACCCAGTTTGCGATACACCGGGCAAAATCATCCCAAGCCGCTAGGTTGCTGGCATTTTGCATCCTTCTAAAATGACTCGCATGCTTCCCCTCCTCTAGTGCGGCGGCCAGAGAGCTGTAGGTAGACAAGGCGGGGGGGGGGGGGGAGCAGACCGCCTCTCGCGTTCCTGCTGCGGCTGCTGTCTGCGTCGCTGCCCCTCCACGACGCTCACATACGGCTGCAGCTGTGCTCTTTGCCCACACTTTCTCCACCTCAATGAAAACTTTGCGAGGCCCCGCCCCTGCAGGGGGAAAGGCCGACGGACCAAACAGGCGGCGCAGCAGGAGAGGTTTGCTCCAATAGGAAGCGGCGTGTGGGGCAGGCCTCGCTCAGACAGAGAGCTGGGGGCTAGACAAGGAATAGCAAAGGCAGCTTGCTTCAGGCGTGCCAGCTGCAAGCCGGGGATCCAGAGGTTGCTCTGCGCTGCTAATCTCCACCTCCTCCTACTCTCGTCACCTGCTCGCTTGTCCTCCAGTGTTATTTTGAACACCTTAGATGTGTTGAGTCTCGTGATTAATTATAGAGGCAGCCAGCCACACACCCCACAAGAGGCTTTGACGGGAAGATTTGCCTTGTATTTCTTGGAGGGAGCCGTTGTAAAACGGTATTAGCTCCAAGAGGCATTAAAAAACCTCATTACAAGATTGTTGTCACAGGCAACAATAGTTTCGTTTATTCATGCCGGGGGCTACAGTGCATTCTTCACACACGCAAAAGCTGGACAGAATTCAGCAGCAATTATGCTTGAGTTAGGAAGGCAAGATGATATTCTCAAGAAGTAAATCATACATTTAAAAGTTTTCCGAATGTAAAGGGTTATTGGGATACACACAAATGTAGGAGATTTCTCGCATTCAACACCACCCCAGCACCTTCGGTTGGAAAACAAATAACTTCTTAAAAATCCAATGTTATTTTCACTGGGCTTCGTGTTTACCTTTTGTATTTCTCTGCAACCGGGCACTCATGGCATCTTAGCCAGTTTCTAGTCAATTTCACCTTAGGCTTCCGTGCTATAGGACAATTTTTGCGGGGGAAGGGGAGGGGTGTCACTCAAACAAAAAAACTTATTTAAAATTTGTGGAAACAATTTACTGAAAATAAATTTGTAAAAATCTTACTTTTACTCATCTTAATTTAGGGGAACATTTGATCACATTATACCTCTGTGTGTCATGCAACTCACAAATGCCTTCAATTTAACATATATATATTATTACAATGTAAGGAAGGAGGAAACAAACTCAAATATGAAATTGCAGAATGATTAAGTGTGGTATGTAACCTATCACTTAAATCAGGGTTGGTGCCAGATGCCTGGAAGATATATAATGTAACACTGATTTTAAAAGGGAGGGGAGCTCCAGAGGTGATCCTGGCAATTCCAGGCCAATAAGCTTAACTTCAGTACCAGGCAAAGTAGTAAAATACAATGAAGTACAGAATTATCACATAGAGAGATATAAACACAAGGTGTTAGGAAAGAGTGGTCATGGCTTATGTAAAGAGAAATCATGTCTCTGAAGCAACAGAATTCTTAGAGGGTGTCAGCAAACAAGTGGACAAGAGTAATCTAGTGGATATGGTTTACTTGGACTTTCAGAAAGCCTTCAGCAACGTCTCTCACCAAAGACTCTGAAGTAAAATGAGCTGTCCTGGAATCAGGTTAAAAAGTTGTCCCGATCAGTTTAAAAGACAGGAAACACAGAGTAGGGATAAATGGTCCATTTTCAAAGTGGACAGGGTAAATTGTGAGGTCCCCCATGGATCTGTACTATTGAACATATTCATAAATCACCTGGTAAGAGAGGTAAATAAAGAGGTGGCAAAGTTTGCTGATGATACAAAATTACTCAAAATAGATAATGTCAAAGCTGACTGAGAAGAATTACAAAGAGATCTCAAAACTTGGTGACTGGGCAACAAAATGGCAGATGAAATTCAATGTTAAGACATTCAAAATATTGCACACTGGAAAACATAACCTCAACTATACATACAAAATGGTGGGGTTTAAATTAGCTACTGCTCAAGAAAGAACTTTTGGAATCTTCGTAGACAGCTCTCTGAAAACTGTTCAATGTGCAACACCAGAAAAAAAGCTAACACACATGCCCACACAGAGTGACCAGGTTTTGCAATTTAATGAATCTGACAATATTTGGTGCTGTTCGAAAAGCCCTAGGTCCTGGAATTACATAATTCCACTGGAATCTAATTTTTCACTTAAAAACATGTCTAGCTTTCATGGCTGCAGAACAATGCTTGCAAAAGTAACCTACATGTAGCCTAATAAGATTAAAAACCATAACAAAAATTAAAAGAACCCTTTAAAATTTTCATTTTAAACCAATCCCATAATTTTTGCTGCCTCACTTGTCATTTCTGAACAATAGATATGTGTGTATATGTGCATATGTATACACACATGTTTGGTTGGCCCACACGTGGTATATCATGAAAGCAAGAACTGTATGGTAAGTTCTGTCACAGTCTGGAAATAAAGAAAAGTTAGTTCTGAAGAATTTTCTTCATTGTCATTGTACATTTATATGTTGTTTAGTTTTGTTGACAGTTTCTCTGCTATAAAGTATGATATGGTGATCTTTATGTAAAAACTCCAAGTACAATCAGTAAAGTTTTAACTATGTTAACACTGGGCCTTAAATTTGCTCGTTATTCAATAGCATTTGCTCCTGACTTCCTAACTCCAAGCACGGAGCTGATCACCATGTTTATCTTATTTGACCGGTCTCCCATAGAGAAAAAGCTTTGTTCAGCTGCTGACCTTTATAATGCTCCTCTTCATGGAGACATGTCAAACAGTCATACTGATATTGTTTAAACATTTCAAACAATACATGGAAGAAAACTTAAGTTATTAATATTTAATCTTGTTCTTTCTTTTGTCCTAAATAGGAAATGAAAAATGAAGAAACAGTAATTGTAAAAGTATTCTCCACATAAGATTTTTGTACCTGATTTCAAACTATGCAACTAAACTGTGATTCATTGCTGATGAAACATTCTCTCTCAATCTGCAATGTTATGCCCACATATTAAAGAATATACATGTAGTTCTTTCTTTATTTAGGGGTTCCTACAATATCAAATCACAACAACACAGATTACAAGATGAGGGTATTTTCTCTCCACTGACGCACCATGATGCAAACTGAGAAGGGCATGAGGTCCCAGAGGATGGCTGTAGCATGCTTCTGAGGATTCCATCAAGGGACAATGGTTTTAATGTGTAAGCATGGCCCAGGAGAATTCCTGCCAATAAAAGATACCTAGGGAATGCACTCAATCAGTGCTTATTCTGAGCCATAGTCACATCTTCCTTCGCAGTCAGCACCTCCCATTTTCTAGGCTGGATCAATGATTGCTGTACCTCTGGCACAACTGGTTTGTCCTTTGTGACCTTCCCTCCAAGATGCTTTTCCCCATTGGGAACCAAATTTCTCCAGTAGACGTGACTGTAACCCGGAAGTTTAGTTCTGAATTTCCTCGATTCTATCAGTTCAAAGCAAGCATATAGTTACAAAACACAACTGCGTAGTGACCTTTTCATTATTGGGTTAGTTAAACAATACTTACTAATAGCATTAAAGCAACAAACAAAGGACCCAATACAACTCCCACCAAACTCCTGTTGATTTTCAGAACTGCAATACCAGGTTCAAAAGCATTGTTTTTATGCTTTAGATGCTGCAAAAAAAATTAGCTGGTCATAAATAATAAAGTTTTATTTATGCATTCTGTGGTATCATATTCCACACCTTGGCAGTATTAGATTTCAGAGATTATTTGCTTAATCACAGTTGATTGGAATCTCTTAAATTAGTACAATATCTATATTATTTCTAAAATATAGTGCGTTTTTACATTGTTTGTATCCTAGAGAATTATTCTTCTGTGCTTTGGAAATAATGAACTCATTGTTGCTTCAGTTACAGTACTTACTCATAATTCACAGAGTATGAAACCAGAAGTTATAATACATGCAGTGAATTGCTTATTAGCTCACACAAGACAGCTAACCTAAAACAGAATACATGCAGCTATAGTGCCACCTTTTGGTTAAAATGCCTTTCATAGAAATGTAAAATTTCCCTTGCAAACTGTCAGAAATGAACTATTTATAGAATGATGAATGAAACATTTTAGGAGGAGGATTTTTGTCATTTTAAGCAAGAAATATGTATAATACCTTATATCAGTAAAGGAAATGTTTATCCATTCTTTTCATATGAGCGGCTGCTAGTAACATTGAAGCATTTTAACCTGTGACTGGCCAAGGAGGAACACTATAAACCAGCCAGGGAGCAATAAAGCCTAGAACTATCATCAAAAGACGCAGAACACAAAAAGGAATTGAAACAAGTAGGTAAACGCATGTCAAATAAACATGAAACATTCATAATCTGAAATGATGTGTAGAAAATAGTTGAGAGGCTTATTTATTTTTAACTAACGTCACTAATGTGGTAACCCAAAAGCAAATCTAATATAAAATAATAGGGATCACTACTCCCTCAAAAGATTTATGAAAGTTACATGTACTTTATGGACCACTGAACTTTCTCTCTGTGTATATTCAGGAGCATCATATCAAACTAATGATCTGAGAAAGTGCAAGACTACAAGAGTCATATTGTTTCTAGTAAATGTGCTCACAGTGCATCAGCACACAGTGATCTGACCTACCGTTACAATTTATTTCCTCTCTTTTTAATCATCCAGGTCTTCTCAGACCTGAAATATGCATATTATACTTTAAAAAGAATTCTAATACCTACATTAAAGAAACTATTGTATATTCTGTAGAAAAAAAGTTAAATTAAAAATTATGACTTTGTATACCCCACAGTGTGAACAAAAATCCAGTAGACAAGTAGATCATTTTCTGCCTTTTGGTAATCACACCACTCCCAATCTACTCAGACTTACCTAACTTCATCCAATGTATATTATCTGAAAGCCCAAGAGTGTATCTGAGTAACTGAGGGCAGAAGTCAGCTGTGTCCTCGGTTCAATTACACAGAATGTGATTAAATAAAATACATTTTAGAATTCAGTGCACTGGGTTGTCCAGAAATATATTATTCTGAGTCCTGTTCCAGTTCATCTCCTGATGCCTTGTCAGTTGTTTTAATAATGAGCAAGGACTTTTTTTAATATAAAATGAATGCCAGTGATGAGTTCCATGAAATGAGCAGCAAACCACTGGGGGAAACAGCCACCCCAAGGAAAGAGATCATGGAATCCCACTCACAGAGAAAGAGAAAAGGCAGCTGAAGTATTGCTATTGTGAAAGGCCATTATCACGATACAAAGTTGTTTCACATTTCTTATTTCCCACCATGTGCAGGTCCTTTCTTAAGGGCTTACAAGCCCATTACTTTCTTGTATCATAGTTATAGATAGCTGTATTATTTTGCCTACAGTGGAAAGGTGGGAAGGAAGCCACACTAAAGAAAGGTATCGTCCTACTCCAGTGTCAGAGGCTTAAACAGTTGTGGTATTATGATCTTTTTCTGTCTTCTTATATATCCCTTTCCTCATGCTTCCTAAAATTTGGCTAGTGCTGCACATTCAGCAGATGTTTTCAGAAAACCATGAGAATTCCAATATTTCCTTTTTGAGTTGTAACAGTTAATTTAGGCTCCATCATGTCATATATACAGTTGGAGTTATGTTTTCCAATGTACATTCCTTTGCTTTTATTAACATTGAATTTCCCCTTCAGTTTGTTGCTCATTCACCCAGTTTTGTGAGATCCCTTTGTATTTCTTCACAGTCAGTTTCAGCCTTGCCTATCTTGAGTAATTTTGTATCTTCTGCAAACTTTGTCACCTTCCTGTTTACCCCTTCTACCAGATCATTTATAAATATGTTAAACAGCTCTGGTCTCTGTATAGATTCTTGGGGAACCCACAATTTGCCTCTCTCCACTTTGAAAACTGACCATTTATTCTGACTCTTTCTTTCCTTTTTTAACCAATTATGCATCCATGAGCAGACCTTCCCTTTTATCCCACAACAGCTTACTTTGCTGAAGAGCCTTTGGTGTGAGATCCTGTCAAAAGTTTTCTAAATGTCCAAGTACCCTATGTCCATGAGATAAGGGTTATCTGTATGTTCGTTGACACCTCTAAAGAATTCTAATAGATCGTGCAGCGTGATTTTCTATTACAAAAGTCATGTTGACTCCTAACATATTGTGTTCATCTATCTAAAATAGATAAGTCAAAACTATAGTAAATTACATAATTAACTGTCAGAATTGCATCCAAAGCCCTTTTTTAAAAAAATATATCACTCTTACATTAGTTATAGAGGATGATTTAAGAGTAAGATACATACCACAGTTAGTAATTCTGCAATTTCATATTTGAATTACTTCAGAACTTTTGTATGAATACTATCTGTTCCTGGTGATGTATTACTGTTCAGTTTTATAAATTTCTTCCAAAACCATGTCTACTGACACACCAATGTAGGACAGTTCCTCAGATTTGTAACCAAAAAATAATGGTTCATATGTGAGAATCTCTCTTGCATTCTCTGCGGTGATCAGTGCTTCTCGTCTGGTCAATCATGATTCTAGAACTATGCAAAAGACATTGAAAATTGTGTTGCAATATAAAGCAAAGAAAATCTTGCTCCCTCCATTCCTCAGACACTTATCCTCCAGGTTCAAGTATTCTCTGTCAATTTCTGGACACGTGGACTCATGCACACAGAGCCTTTTCTTGTTTTCACTGATAACCTTTTTTTACATTAACTTTTATAGTAAATGAGTATGTTTTGAAAGAGGGAGGAGGGTTTGTGATTTTTTTCCCAATTTGAATAAAGGATCATCAACCTGAAAAATATGAAAAACTCTGATCAAGACCTTTTAAAAAAATAATGATATTCTTTGCAGTATTTATTAAATATTAACCATTTAAATTAGAAAAGCCTGTGACATGACTTGCTTGGGGCAATTTCTCCAATTAAACTGTAAATTAAATGTGCCTGTGCAAGTTATCTTTCAAAAAGTATTCCTATTCAGAAAGTTTCAGAAGGACATGAGAGACACTATAAATACACTCCAAGGTTCATATTCAAAAGTAATGTGGTGTAAAGTTCACATTAGTGGATGCAAGTGATTCTATAAAAATTACCAGGGGAGCAGAAGCTGGTTCTGCCTACACTTAGAGTTGTGAGCATGGTTTTCAGCTTGACATAACTCCCTTATTAGCTCTCATCTAAGTAAGAGCATCAATAATAGAGTGTAGACATGGCAGCCTAAATGGTAGGACAGGCTGGCCCAGAGTGTGTGTCTAAGGTTTCAGAGGGGCATGTATTTAGCCTGACCAGAGCTTGCTCCATCATGCCTGTGTTTTAGCGTTAGCTTGATAACTCAAGCAGATGTAGCTCAAGTATGTTTCTTCAACATGCAAACCATATCCCTAATTCCAAATGTAGTTATACCTTAGTTATATCAGTTTAAATCTGGATTAATGATGATAATAGAGTAACTAGGGATATATTTAAACCAATTTAGTCAGAATATGACTGAATGTAAGAAACTGCTATTGTACATCTTCACGGCAATGTAAGATCAAATTCAGACTTGGGCTTGAGGCCCGCTCCTGCTTCCTTTTCTATACAAATCTCTCAGGTTTAGGTTTTGGCTTGAGATCAGGGTGGGCAATAAAACAGCAATGGTTCATCAGGGTTAGTGCCTGGTGGGCCACTGCTTCTCTATTTACTTGCACTTCCACAGGCACAAGCGATTGCAGTGCCCATTGACCAGGAATGATGATCAGCAGCCAACGGGAACTGTGATCCCCTGTACCTGCGGAGATGTGGGTAAATATGGTGGTATGTGGGCTAATCCTAGTGGACCAGATCCGGTCCATGGGCCAGTATTTACCCATCCTTGCTTTAGATTCTAGGATCTTGAAGAGATGGAAGTTATGAACATAAGTCAAGCTGAGAACTCAGGGTTTGAAATGTATTTCTTTGCAGAGTAGATGCATAACTCTCCCCCCATCTTGGGAGTCACCAAAAGTATCACACAATCCCATGGGCCAACTTCCTTTGTTTTTTCTACACCAAGAATCTCCAATGAAAACAGATTCCAGTGAAAACAGAAACAACCTTTCCTAGCAACTGCTCAGTGAATCAGCATTAACTCTTCCATTTCCTTCCAATCATAGAATAATAGGACTGGAAGGGACCTCGAGAGGTCATCGAGTCCAGCCCCCCGCCCTCAAGGCAGGACCAAGCTCCGTCTACACCATCCCTGACAGATGTCTATCCAACCTGTTCTTAAATATCTCCAGAGACGGAGATTCCACCACCTCCCTTAGCAATTTATTCCAATATTTGACCACCCTGACAGTTAGGAATTTTTTCCTAATGTCCAATCTAAACCTCCCCTGCTGCACTTTAAGCCCATTACTCCTTGTCCTGTCCTCAGTAACCAAGAGGAACAAATTTTCTCCTTCCTCCTTGTGACACCCTTTTAGATATTTGAAAACCGCTATCATGTCCCCCCTTAATCTTCTTTTTTCCAAACTAAACAAGCCCAGTTCATGAAGCCTGGCTTCATAGGTCATGTTCTCTAAACCTTTAATCATTCTTGTCGCTCTTCTCTGTACCCTTTCCAATTTCTCCACATCTTTCTTGAAATGTGGCGCCCAGAACTGGACACAGTACTCCAGCTGAGGCCTAACTAGTGCAGAGTAGAGCGGCAGAATGACTTCACGAGTTTTGCTTACAACACACCTGTTGATACAACCTAGAATCATATTTGCTTTTTTTGCAACAGCATCACACTGTTGACTCATATTCAACTTGTGGTCCACTATGACCCCTAGATCCCTTTCCGCCATGCTCTTTCCTAGACAGTCGCTTCCCATCTTGTATGTATGGAACTGATTGTTCCTTCCTAAGTGGAGCACTTTGCATTTCTCTTTATTAAACCTCATCCTGTTTACCTCTGACCATTTCTCTAACTTGCTAAGGTCATTTTGAATTATGTCCCTATCCTCCAAAGAAGTTGCAACCCCACCCAGTTTGGTATCATCTGCAAACTTAATAAGCGTACTCTCTATCCCAATATCTACATCATTGATGAAGATATTGAACAGTACGGGTCCTAAAACAGACCCTTGTGGAACTCCACTTGTTATCCCTTTCCAGCAGGATTTAGCACCGTTAACAACAACTCTCTGACTACGGTTATCCAGCCAATTATGCACCCACCTTATCGTGGCCCTATCTAAGTTATATTTGCCTAGTTTATCAATAAGAATATCATGCGAGACCGTATCAAATGCCTTACTAAAGTCTAGGTATATGACATCCACCACTTCTCCCTTATCCACAAGGCTCATTATCCTTCACTCAACTGCAAACATGCTATCAGAAAGCCTTTTATGTTTGCAATGCAGACTGAACAGAAGAAGCCTTCTGCAAAGCACTGAGCTTCACGGTCACAGGAGCACAGCCAGAATTTGGTAAGTGGCCATTGCAAGGCCAGTAAAACAGTAGGCTTCAGTAAGAATACCAGGAATGACCATGAATACCAGCAAATAGTGAAGAAGCCGTCAGCATTACATACTTGCACACTGCACAGAAATAATAGTAAGTCAGTGACAACCAGACAAGGAATTCCAGGTAAAAGCTTCAGTGATAATGGGCCGCAATTTTCCTGTGCACATTTTAGGCTATTCGCTATGGATTGGGATTTTCATCATAAAACCCCAAATCTGTGAATCCAGTTCCAAACAAATCTGGTTTAAAAAAGTCCTTCTCCATGGACTTTGATCTTCCTTAACACCCACCTGCTTCCTCTTCCCACTGACTCCACTATTTCCGTACTGGCCTCCTCATTACTATGCAGTAGTTGGGTCATTGTTTTGCTGTTGTCCTGTAGTAGTCTCTGCTTTCCTCATTTGAAATAAAAGGATATGTTTGAAGGTGTGATTTTGGGTTTGATTTACAAGTCCACTGAAGTAATGAGAAGACCCTGAACTAAATCACACCTTCTAACTTTACCTTTCTCTTCCACTAATTTAGAACTCTTTCCTCTCTCTCTATGGTTCTTTCTGTTTTATGAAGGGAAACTTCTTCAGCCTCCAGCTGTTGCTACAGGAACCTCCCTTTTTTGAGAAGTTTTTGATGATGTTACTTTCCCTGGCACAATTTTAGTGGTTTTTTTTTAAGCTTTATAAATCAGCTTCTATCTGTGAGACACAACATTCTACATGAAGATTTACAAATCTTCAACAACTTGGATGGTTGATAAACAAGGAAATTCAGTAACAAATATTGTAACATCTTATTACCCAAATGTCTACATTTTTAAAAAGTCTCATTTCTGGACACAAACATCATAAACTCTCTTTAAAAAAACAGTTCTGATAATAATTGAACTCAGTCTGGTTTCTACTAAGTATAAATGGAAATGTATGTTCAACAGTTGCTAAGATTCCATTTGATAGACATGGTACTATTGTTCCAAAAAAGAAGTACTATTTGAACTGGAAAGATGATAAAGTGAAACATCAAGGTCAAATTGGCTTTATTGCACTGTGGAGGACAACCAACTACTGTGCAAGATACAAAACAGGCTAGTTCTGGGTCAAACTATTTCACAAAGTTCCTTATTAACAAAAACAGGCAAGAGCAAAGCATGACCAGGTAATTACAAGGTCAAAACAATTCTGGGTTTGAATTCATATTTTTGTGGAGAGGAAGGATTAATGGCTACATGGTGTTCCAGCTAAGCAGCAGAGTTCCAGTACATCCTACTCTGCATTCTTGATTTAAGGATGTCATTTAGGCTACATCTACACTACAAATTTTCTCAGCAAAAAATATGCTGAAGGACTCATTAGCATAAGTCACAATCTCATTTGCATATTTTCTGCCAATCCGGTTTTTGCGCTAGGGGTTTTTGCGCAAAAACAAGCAGTGTGGATGTTTCCTTTTTGTGCAAAAACCCCTTTTTGCGCAAGATCCTTATGTCTCAAAAAAGGAGGTTTACCGATCTTTCTCAAAAAGGAAATGTCCACACTGCTTGTTTTTGCACAAAAACTCCTAGCGCAAAAAACGAGTGGCAGAAAATATGCAAATGAGATTGCAACTCATGCAAATGAGTCCCTTATGAGCATATTTTCTGCCGAAAAAATTGGCAGTGTAGTAGCCTTAGAGTCAGTTGCAAGGTACTGAACACTTTCAATTCCTCAAGTCAGGAACTCAAGTTTTCTCCTCCTGTAAGTGGATGCCATTCCAGAGTACAGTGGAATTGATACCAACTTAAAACAAGAGCGTGGCTTGCACCAGAGGAGCTGGAAGGGCTCATCCTCTTAACAACTTTTGTCAACAGGAGAAGTTTGACAATTGGGGTTGTGCTGAACTCTATCTTCATGTGACATACAATCTCACTATTCCACCTGTGGCTGGTTTTCACTGCAGGAGGGTTTGCAGGACACAAGCTATGTGTGTATGAATCAAACAGTGCTGAGGAGCACGTAGCACAGCAAACAGTAGCCTCAAACTACCACTCATAAAACACCACAAACCTATAGATCTTGGCAACCTACCAGCAACTGTTCCACTTGTTGCAGGTTACTTGCACGCAAAAAGTTATGTATAATGTTTTCAACTGGGCCTAAGATTCTGCTTCTCTCCGTCCAACCCTCCCTTGCATTTTCTAGTGCTGTTGTTAGCACTACAGTCCCCTGATCCAACACCCATTGATTTACATGATTGCTGAGTCAGGGACACAGTTCACAGGGACAGAAACTGTAGCTGGCCCCTGCTTGGGAACTCTTTGGAGTCTCTTTTTTTCTTTGCTCATCTAATCAGGACTAGCCATAATTTCATCCTGTGTGTGCTGTTAAATCAGTTTATCCACCACTGAAGTGTAACAACAGAAGAAATCAGCTCTTTCAAAGCATGTAGCAATACACACTATTTATTGTAGGATACAAAACTGAGGAGTATACTGCATTTGTACAAAATAGACTTCAGGGAGCTTTTCACAATAGAACAGAATTCCACAAACTAGAATTTGACCAGTAAAACAGAGCTAATGTTCTTATTCTATCAACTATCATTATGGAATCCTTACTGATACCATAATGTGACACTTAAATCTCATCATGCCATTCATATTGAATTCCTCTAAATTATCAGAACAATCTTGAGTAATAAAGACCAATGCCAAACTTTGATTTAAAAATAATTTCATGTGTTTTCTGATCTATACTTTTATTTACGGTTATAAAACAAAAATGAAGTAAATACATATGGAAAAGACATGCTTAAAGATGGGAAATAGTAAGACAAAATAAAGGGTAAAATCCCTATAAAATCTAAAGTAAATTGGCTTTAGCTTTGTTATTTAATATGTTTTAGTTAGAGCCATACTGAAAGAGACAATTGAATGTAAATTATGATCTGTAAACATACACATGCACTAAATGGTGCCAAACTTAGGTGCTGCCATGAATTCAGGGCAGGACAGAGCCAGCTCATTCCGGATGTAATCCTTTGCCAGCTCTCTGCTCCACAGGGTGAGTGCTGTAGTAGTGGGAATTGTTTTTTCCTCATCCCACGAAAATCCATGATTGCAGAAGATTTTTTCCCATTCTGCAGTTTGATGAAATAGAGAACTTTCAAATATTTTCATGGAAAGTGAAAGATGCACCCACCCTAGTACTCAGTATTCAGAACACTCACCTGGGGTGTGAGAGAACCAGGTTCCAGTCCAACTTCCTGCTCTGAATGTCAGGCAGAGTAGTCACTTAAACCTGATTTTCTATATCACCAGGCTGTTGGTGGGGAGAGGGGGTTTGCTTTCAGTATCTCCTGTTGGAATTGTTCCACTTTGTATAAATAATTAAATATCGTTGGGCCAAACACATTGATTCTATAGGCTGGTGGTTAAGACACTCACCAGGAATGTGGGACAGACTGGGCTTTCAACCCAGGTTTCTGACATCCCAGGTGAATGTCCGAACACCAGATGTAGGGTCAATTTCTCTCTCTCTCTCTCTCTCTCTCTCTCTCTCAATATTCAATTATTTATATAAGTGGAACACCTCCAGCAGCGGGACTGGTAGAAGGAGAAACTAACTACCACACAGTGGTTACGACACTCATGTGAGATATACAGAAGTAGGAAGAGCAGGGACTTGACTTGGGAATTGAGAAATCTTCCCAACAAAAAGTTTATCTGAAACTGATATGATCCCACAAATAGATTCAGTTATGACATCTGGACATTTAAAAAAGAATGTCTAAAAATCCACGACCAGCCTGATCTTGACGCAGCACATCCATTCTGCTAGATGACTTGCATGGAAAGAGAAAGCTCTGCCTCCTTCCTACTCTCTTGAGATGGTAGCACCCTGCATGCACACTCTTAGCAGTACACAAAGGGGGAGCCGCTCCTGTTCTCAGAGAAGTGCCATCCACCAGCATCAGCTAATGGGGAACTTGATGTGTTTTTCTTCTGTAAGTCAATTGGCAGAGGGCTGGGGAGTTTATCACCTTCTTTGTAGCAACTTCAAACCACAATAAATTAGATACTAAGCGTATTCCTATCTAACTCAAGTATTTGGTTGAGTTGTTAATTAGTTGCAGCTTGCAGCCAATTTCCAGGGCAGTTAAAAACAACAGTTCCAAGAGGTAAGAAACATGGGATTTTGGTGATGGACCTTGGTCTTATACCTTACGGACCCTTGAAGGCCAAAGTTCTCACCATTCTGCACTCCTGAGGCAGTAGGCCACAGAGAGCCTACTCCACATTAGGAGTTATATAGTAAGAGCTTTCTAACCTCTGCACAAGAATCAGGTAGCATACATTCCCTGCCTTCCCCGCCCCCCCCCATGTTTAAGTTGAATAAAAGTTGTGGTTCACTGCTATGAATCTATCCATGTATCTGTCCTAATTTTGCTGCTGTGTCCACAGTAAGGCACTTCAATCACTGTTAGCTTTTGTGCATGGCCATTCAAGGCTGTGGGTGAGGAGAAAGGAATCTTTTGTTTTTTCACCTCCTTGCATGTCAATACAAAGGTAGGGGAAATATAACCCACAGATTCTAGGCTCACAATCAGAATATGCAGATTAATTGTACAGAACAGGTATAGGATTTGTTTGGATAGTGCTAACATTTTCACTTTATCATAAAAAAGACACAAACTGTGTGTGTCTCTATGCAAACAAATATAAATAATTACATTTGTGCAAATTTTATTTAAATTAAGATTTTCTTTCTCTTTCTCCCCCTCCCCAATTTTGTCTAGTTCCTTTCTTCAAATAAAGCTTTTTCAGAGATCAAATTCAAACCTACATAATAAGCAAAATAAGCTAAAAAGCTGCTTTCGAGGCAGCTTTTAATAATAAAACATCTAATAATATACAAGTGACATCTGATCAAACAGTTTTATAACTACCATTCCAGGGTATCAATCTTAGGCTTAATTCAAATCTCTTACTTGAATATTTTTAAGCATTTTTTAAAACTGCAAATTAATTTCTTGTAATGTTTACTTCATGTTTCTGCCATATATGCACTAGTATATTTAGCAAAACCAACAATAGTACAACCTGTAGAGCCTAATTTACATGTAGTAATATGAACTTTCCATCATTTTATGTAGCATTCCTAGAGCTTAAGAACATTGTTTTAGAAATCATACAGGAGGAACTATTTTCTAAAGGAAAATCCATGTCTGTTCTTCAGGTCTTCTGGTAGATAGAGATACCAGACATAGTTGAAGTCCTAAAAGGGTATGGAGGTCCTGCATTAGCCAGTCAGACTGGGCACATCTTCTAAAATGCACATTATTCAATTCTTTGGGATGGTGTGGTGTGTGTTCTCCCAAGCACACATGAAAAATGCAAGAAGGATTGTGTTTCCTGATTAGAGCTGGGCAAAACATTTTAGATTTTTTTTTTTTTTTTTGCCAAAAATGCATATTCACATCTACTAAAACTTTTAGTGAATTTGTTTAAAATTAACCACATGATTTAGTTAAAGAAAATTTAAAAAAATGTTTCAAATTTTACTTACATTGTAATTTTTTACATTGAAATTATAAAAAAAACTAAAATGAAATGAAGCATGGGTCACTTAGAACAGAAAAAAAATCAGTGTTTTCATTTTACTGAACAATTGAAAAAAAAAGTTTTTGACCGAAAACATTTGTAATACATTTGACATCCACCAAAGAAGAAAATGTCAATTATTCACTCTATTCCTAAGGCACAATTCTAGCTTCCCTTGAATGATTCTAAGGGTCCTCCCCCTTCTTAGAGTGTGCCTAAATTCCACAATCTAGAACCAGTTGTGAGAATGATGCCAGCCTTTGAGACAAATGGAGATATGAACATAGTGTTGAAGGCAATACTGTCTGTAGACCAGATTCCATTCTTCACGCAACCAACTTGTTGTAGCTGTGCCAACTAAAGATTGGAGCTTTTAATATGGGCCAAAAGTGCTAACATGATGTGCAGCCTTATAATGTCAGCTACACTCATATCATAGCTGAAAAATTCGATGTTGTACTAGAAGAGTTACATTTATGTGCTTGCAACAATTTCCTATCCTGAAAACAGCTAATAAAGATCACAGGTAGGATAAGAAAAATTTAGCTTTTACATCACTGGTAATTGTAAGATGGAAAATGTTTTTTTTCCCTAACAGGATTGTTCCCAATTGTTTACCACCTGGAAAGGCTGTTAAGATCATTTACAGTGTCAAAACACATGAAACTCCATAATACAGGCTGCAGTCATCCATTGGGAAATCCCATGACAAATCCCCAGGGAAAAGGAAATTACACAAAATGGACAAAGCTGTGAATGTAAAACCCAGGTTCTGCACTTCCACAAGATATTAAAAACTCACCAAATGTGCATTGCACAAGCCAGAGATTAATGGTGCACACCATGTCTTACCAGAATGTGGGTTTCTGCAGGACAGAGGTATAATATTGCATAAGTTACTGTTAGGAAATGCCAAGACGGCAAGTAGTACTGTCCAGCAGTCCCTCTGCCCTCTTTCACAGACACTTCCTTTGTCTGTACAAGTAGGGTTATTAACACAATATTGCTTTACACTCCAGTTCTCCTTCCTTTGGGCTTTTTATAATTCTTGTCACTGAGAAGAAGGTAAATAAAACATTTTAATTATGTGGCTTGACAGAATTCTTCCAGACTCACTCAATTTATTAGGCTTTTAGTAAAACAAATTCATTTAAGAAAAAGTAAAGAGCAGTTTTCATTCTTTCATTTATTTTACACTTTGTCTCAATGCAAAAAAGTCATTTAGCATGGTCCTTCCCTTATAGAAATCAAGAAACAAGTCCATGCAAATAAGTCACATTTTACACTGAACTTCGGTTCTCTTTGTGCAGCACAGCAGGCATTTCTAAGAGCCCTGGAAGCATTACTAAGTGTATCAAAAAGAAAAAGTATTTTGTATTTTCTTCAGATTCTACAACAGACTGTTTCTTTGCTGTGTATACTTCAATACTCGGCTCATTTTAGTGGACTTTTACATTTTATACTTTCTCCAGAACTATAATAGACAGTCAATCCATAGACCTTCAAACTCCGCACACAGAAAAAAAATAGCTCTGGTTATATTTGCCACCAGTGGCATTTCTTTTACATTTTCAGTTACATTGAAACAGAACTAGCACGTACATTATGGCACCTGCTCAATTATGATTTTGTGAAATTAGTTATTCTTGCCTAACGGCATTCTACATGCAGTGCATGAAGTCATATAGAATAAATCAGTACAGAATTAGTCTCCATACAACATAAGAAATTTGTCCAATATTTGTTAAGTTAATGGATTTTATATGCAGAGGATTGAAAGGTAACTTTTATACATACACATGCAGAAACAAGAGACACTCATCCATGCCCAGTACTTTTGACTGAGACCACTAACTCCCGGAACCATCATCTCCTACCCTTTCTCCCCTTCCCCCACCTACCCAGTACCCACCCACCCTCATTCATACAAGAAACGCAAACCTCACCCTGACTCACTGAGACCTAGAATTCCAGCTTCTCTTCCACCCCTCAAGCTCCCACCCTGAAAACTCATAGCAAGTTTGTTTTGGTTCACTTTCTCAAGCATCTTCCCACAAAATGAACCAAAGGAGAGAGAGGGAACAATCAAATTGAGATATCTGGAAGGTGTCTTTTCTTTGCTATTCATACGCAAAGAGGTGACTCTAGCTATTTCTATAGCAAGGTTCAGTTAACCTATAGAAAAGATTTAATTATCTATTTGATACGGACTTGAGTGTAATATATACAAAATCTTGTTAAGCTTCTATTGCAAGAAAATATGCTTACCTGATCGTTTTCTTTCTGTGAACAATATGGTCCATAGATCATTATAGATATGGCCTGGTCTCTTCTGCTTTGCAATCCACAGATGTGAACAAGGGGACCAGGCACAGAGGTGAGTAGGGAAAACAGTGCTATTGTTACTTCCCCTTTGGAAATTTGTCCCTATCACTCTGCCTACTTTAGAGGAAGTAGCAACTCTGAGCTCAGAGAATGCTCCAGAAATATTTCAAGTGGCCAGCAATCTCCCTGTCCTCGAAGAGGCTGGGTTTGTCTGTCTCCCAGCTCCCTTCTGAGCTTGCAAGAAAAGTACTGGCCTGGGATCAAACCAGGCTGATGTGTTTTTATTTCCCTTAGCAGCCCCTGGGAGAATAAGAGAGATCACCTAAGAGAACTGTTATAAAGTGAACAGCAGAAGGCGGGAACTGGGCCTGTCAGGCCCTACCTGAACTCTCTAGTATTAGCATTATCTGTGCGTGCCTGGCGCCCTCAAACTGCAATGCATGGAGAAACTGAGTGGGAGGGAGTGGTTGAGTTCTGTGGTCAGAGGAATTGATCTTCTCTCCTGAGGGAGATGGGAAACTGCCAGTTTTTCCAATCTTGCTTGCCTCTTTTCCTGCTCGGGTAGGGTAAAACGAGAGACAGGAGATGAACCCATTCAGATTAGGCTGCAAGAGAAAATGCATTCTGCCCACAGAACCTGATAAGCTTCCCATTGGGACTCTTCATGAAGGGTGAATCAGGAAATAGATTCTTCCTTTTGCCTCTGGCTTTTCTCAACCTAGCTCACAAAGAAGCCAGCAGCTGCAGGGCCTCAGAAGGGGAAGGAGAGTGGAAGGGAAAATTTCCCCAAAAGGCAAATCCAGCTGTAGGAGATGGCTGAGAATTAAACAGACTCTAGTTAGAGACACAAGATGGCTGAGGTAATATTTTTATTAGAACAATATTATTGCATACATTCCCACCTTGTGTGTCTAATATCCAGGGACTAAAACAACTACAACTGCACCACATTGACTTAAGTTGTTTGTCAAAAATTGAAACAAAAGAATGAAAATCATCCTAAAGAAGAGCTCTGCAAGCAAGAGGCCTGAGCCAACTGCTGCTGAAGAGGAAGTTCAAACTGGCAGGCACTTTATGAGGTGGATTATTTTCCTGCTGCCAGTGACTTGTCTACTTCTGCCCCCAAATTGCAAGCAGTCTGAAGTACCCATTGTAACAAATGTGAGGATTTTAGCATGATCAAGAGGAAACTTGTTGGTTCCTGCCTTAGAAAGCAATTGGGGCGAACACTTAGTACTCGTAGGCCTGCACAAGGATAAGGAAAAGGGAACTAAGGGCTCAATTATTTCCATGCAATTTTTGCTTCAAAGTAAGGACTTGGATTTGTCTAATTTATGTTAGACATTAGCAGTAAATACAGGATCAACCCTCTCCTCCTACTCTTCTTATAATGACCATAGCCCCACAATCCAGTTGGCTGCCGGAAAATATCAGACAATGCAAACTCAGGTCTCCAAGTTCTGAATGTAGTCATCCCATGACCCTGACCGCATCCCAATCTCAGAGAGCAAGCAGCTGCCTGGTATCTAGCAGTGAATTTCAGATGATCAAACCAGTTCCTTGTACCCCAACTCCCTATTGTCATAATCCATGTCCAATAGATGTCATATAAGTTGTAACTGATAACACCGATTATGTGCAATAAATCCACAAAGTGGAACTAAAATGAGTTCAAACTGGTGAGTCTGGGAGTTGGCAAATAGGTTTTCCTCAAAGAAAGAACAGTCCAGTGCCTCTGCCTAGCTGCAGTCACAGTTAGTTATTCATTTGTATGTCAGGGTATGTCTACACTACCACCCTAGTTCGAACTAGGGTGGTAGTGTAGAAATACCCTCAGAGATTATAGCTGAGGGTACATCTAGACTACAGGCTTTTGTCGACAGATACTGTTGACAAAGCTTCTGTCGACAAAGAGCGTCTAGACTACATTCAGTTCTGTCGACAAAGCAAGCTGCTTTGTCGACATAACAGTGTAGACGCAAAGGACAGTGTAGATGCAATAACACCTTCTGTCGACAGAACTCCATCAACAAAAGGTGTTATTCCTCATAAAATGAGGTTTACAGCCATCGACAAAACTACTGAGTTCTGTCGAAGTTATGTCGACAGAACTCAGCCGTAGTGTAGACGCAGGTATAGTTTTGTCAACAAAAGTCCACTTTTGTCGACAAAACGCTGTAGTCTAGACACACCCTCAGTTTGCACTGCAGCAATCACCAACAGGGGAAGAACCAGCATGGAACCATGTCATGCAGACTTCATGGCTCCTTTTCTCAGCATGAACTAAAACTTCTCCTAGGGGAACCTTTCAGAAGACTGCTTTTCAAATGATCTCTGAGGGTATGTCTACACTACAGCACTAATTCGAACTAACTTAATTCGAATTAGTTAATTCGAACTAAGCTAATTCGAACTAGTGCATCTAGACCTAAAAACTAGTTTGAATTAGCGTTTTGCTAATTCGAACGAGCATGTCCACATTGAGTGGAACCTGAACCAAAGTTAAGGCTGGCCAGAAGCAGTGCTGGCAGGACATCAGGTTAGGACTTAGAGCGTGGAGCTGCTGCCTCAGGCTAGCTGAGGGCTGTGCTTAAAGGGACCCGACCCCCACCCCGGACAGACAGTTCTCAGGGTTCCCCGCTTGCTTGTCTAACTCGATGAGGGACAGCAAAGCAGTCCTGTCTTGGAGTGCCCTGAGTGCCCACACTCGGCACATCACAGCACTCAGCCATCAGCCCGGCTGCACTTGCCACAGGCTGCCATCTGTGGGAGATCAATTGGGGGGCTGCAGGAGAGCTTCCACCCCGAGGAGACCGCAGAGCCACCCCAGTCCTCCCCATCGGGGGCTCATACCCCATTCCTCCCTCACCTCCTTCCACTTACCTCTCCCTAACCCCCCTTCCTGATGTACAAAATAAAGGACACGTGTGTTCAAAAATAGAAACTTTCTTTATTGAACAAAACTCGGGGAGACTGGGAAAAGGAGGTGGGAGAGGGGAAGAGAGAGGGTGCGAGAGGGGAGGGGAAAACCTGGGAGGAGGGAGCTGGAAGGGGGAAGCCAGGGGAAGAAGGAGGAGGGGAAGTATCAAACTATGGTACGCCATATCTTCAGTGCATAAAGAAAAGTTCTTCATTAGTTCCCATAATATAAGAACTAGAGGACACCAAATGAAATGAATGGGTAGCAGGCTTCAAACTAATAAAAGAAAGTTCTTCTTCACAAAGCAAATAGTCAACCTGTGGAACTCCTTGCCACAGGAGGCTGTGAAGGCTAGAACTATAACAGAGTTTAAAGAGAAGTTAGATAAAAGTCATGGAGGTTGGGTCCATGGAGTGGTATTAGCCAGGGGGTAGAAATAGTGCCCCTGGCCTCTGTTTGTGGAAGGCTGGAGATGGATGGCACAAGACAAATGGCTTGGTCATTGTCTTTGGTCCATCCCTTCTAGGGTACCTAGTGTTGGCCACTGTCGGCAGACAGGCTACTGGGCTAGATGGACCTTTGGCCTGATCCAGTACGGCCATTCTTATTTTCTAAGATCAGGGCTCAGGGTCGGGGGTCTCACTGGACCACCTTGATTTTCATGCGACCTGCTCCTGGCTTTGCATGTGGCCTTTGGTGGCCAGGCTGGCAGCTATCCTGCCCTAGATGGCCAATTTCCTGTGCCTAGGTTGTGGATGTTGGAGGCCTCCCCCCAAACCTGGATGAGGTCCACGATCTCCGCACTAGACCAGGCGGGCGCCTGCCTCTTGCGGCCCTGGGCAGGCTCCTGAGAACTGCCAGCCTGGTCCCAGGAAGAGGCGGAGGGCTGGGTGGCAGCAGCTGGCTGGCTCGTGCCTTTCCAGGTGCAGGGTCTGCTTGCTGGGTGCTGGCAGGCTTGCACCTGGCATGGGCACCATAGCCAGACCATGCCCCTTTAAGGGCTCCGGGGCCGGGAGGGGGGCAGAAAAATTTCCCTGGTTGTGCCCAGAGTGGCCACCAGGGCAAGCTGGGAAGGGCTAGCCTCCCACTAGTTCGAATTAAATGGCTACACAGCCCTTAATTTTTAACTACTTAATTCGAACTAGGCGTTAGTCCTCGTAGAATGAGGTTTACCTAGTTCGAATTAAGTGCTCCGCTAGTTCGAATTAAGTTCGAACTAGCGGTTTGTATGTGTAGTGCCTATTAAAGTTAATTCGAACTAATGGCTTTTAGTTCGAATTAACTTTGTAGTGTAGACATACCCTGGATTATGAAAGAGTCAGGCAAGAATCCCTGGTTTATCCTTCACCTTAGAAGGCAAAGGCACCAAGTGATTTACTTGTATTATAGATCCTGGTCAGTAAAAACTGGAAAGGAACCTGTGGGAGAGAGAAACCATCCTAAAGAAAGACTGTCTTGCTAGATAAAGTTTACTTGTTTAAATGTGTTTTATTTGCTTGTGTCCATTTCTATCTTTATCCATTTCCATGGCATCACTTAATCTATGTCTTTTTGTGACTAAACTTATTTTATTTTTACTATAGCTCAACTCAGTGCTATATTTGAAAGCAGGGTATGTTTACACTTGCTTGAATTAAGCCACAACGTACTGACTGTTTGAAAGAGCAGCAAATTTAATGTCTTCTGTGAATGTGCAGAGATACATCTCTGAAGAGCTTGGGAGCTGGAATTCACTGATTGTTACCTGCAATGTAAGTTTGGACTGGGAGAGTCATAGAATCATAGAACTGGAAGGGACCTCGAGAGGTCATCGAGTCCAGTCCCCTGTCTTTACGACAGGATCAAGCACCACCTAGAAGAAATCTTCAAGTCATTGTAGATAGTTCTCTGAAAACATCCACTCGGTGTGCAGCAGCAGTCAAAAAAGAAAATAGAATGTTAGGAATCATTTAAAAAGGGATAGAGAATAAGACAGAAAATATTTTATTGCCACTATGTAAAATTATGGTACGCCCACATCTTAAATACTGGGTACAGATGTGGTCACCTCGTCTCAAAAAAGATATCTTGGCATTGGAAAAGGTTCAGAAAGGGCAACAAAAATGACAAGGGGTTTGAAACAGGTCCCATATGAAGAGAGATTAAAAAGACTTGGACTTTGCAGCTTAGAAAAGAGGAGCCTAAGGGGGGGGGATATGATTGAGGTCTATAAAATCATGACTGGTGTGGAAAAAGTGAATAAGGAAAAGTTATCTACTTATTTCCACAATATAAGAACTAGAGGTCACCAAATGAAATTAATAGGCAGCAGGTTTAAAATCAACAAAAGGAAGTTTTCCTTCACTCAGTGCACAGTCAACCTTGCCCGAGGATGTAGTGAAGTACTTTAACAGGGTTAAAAAAGAGCTAGATAGATTCATGGAGGCTTAGGTCCACCAATGGCTATTAGCCGGGATGGGTAGGAATGGTATCCCTAGCCTCTGTTTCTCGGGTAGTGGATGACAGTGGAGGGATCACATGAGGATTACCTGTTGTGTTCCCTCCCTCTGGAGCATCTGGTATTGACCACTGTTGGCAGACAGGATACTGGGCTAGATGGACCATTGGTCTGACCCAGAATGGCCGTTCTTATGTTCTAACTCTTGCTGAGGCAGAGAGGTAATCCCATGCCACTCAGCTGTGGGTGTTGTGTCCCCAGTGGCAAATTGAAGTCCTCCACCCACATGGAATGAGAAAACTGCATCTAAGGCAGAAGAATCCTCTTCCCACAGACCCTATAGAAAGGATCTGTCTGGGCATGGGGGTGAGAGCCACTGATGTAGAGCAGAGCTTCAGATGTTGCAAAGGCAACTAGTCTGGATAGTATGGCCCTAAGCATCCCACAGATACCACATGATGCACCCAGAATTCTGGTGTTCCCTAGGTTTGGGTAGCCAGTCCCATGGATGAGAAGCAAACCCTAGCTCATTGATGGAATGGCATGGAAAAAATTCTCTGCAAAGATGATCTCAAGGAGAGTTCCTGCTCTTTAGTCCTTTCCATGATCCAGGTATATTGAATACACAGATAAACATCACAGACAGTTGCTACCTTGTCTGTTGTGGTGAGTTTTAACTAGATCATTTGTGGACTCCTACACATTCAAAGGAAGGTCCAAACCCCTTTGGAAATTTTAGGCATAGTCAGGAAACCTCCTCCTCCATCCCCACCCCACCCACCGATTCATGCACCATAGGCTGAGAACCACTGAATTGGCTTGCTTCTCTTGCAACCTAAAAAATTCACGTAGGTTTTGGCTTTAATGCTTCTTAGTGTGGGAGGCGGGGATTGGAAGTGCATATAAATAAGCCAAATTCAGTCTTTTCTTGTTTACAAACCTGATTTAGTAGAACATATTATTTGATCGTGAATATATTTTCATTGTTGGTCTTCATTTTTAAATGTAACCAGGCTCAGTAACTCAATACTCACAAGTTAAATTAGTTGCACACATTCCTTTCCTGAATTCACTTTAAAAATGTTCACTCCTCCCACAGGATAAGAGAAACTCCCATCATCTTCAATCTGAGTTATTTGGATTCTTGAAAGAGGTGGTAAAACAGAAGAATCAGACTCTCATTATCAATCTTACATGAAATTACTTAATCCTGGAGTGCTATAGCTGTTTTCTACACTGAATTCCCTCCCCCCCCCCCCCCGAATAAGAGCTCTTGCTCATCTAATTTAATGAAAAAAGTCATAATCCTCCTCATATCAAAGAAAATAAACTAACATTATTGGTAACCATGCTTACTTCATACAAACCATGTCTGTAATTTACCATTGTAGGAAAAAAACCCCATGGAAACCTTCCCTAACCTTATTTTTGCACTCAAATATTTTGATGGTGCTCACAAATGAACAGTGAACCCTATATCTCCCAGGCATTCAAAAATCCACTAAGAAAGAAAAATGATCAGTTCATCACGTGGTGTATTTTATCCATATCATTATATAAATAATATTTATAATCCTATAATTTGTGGTCATTAAAAATGGAATCCTTGTGTGACGGATTACGTCGGGGCGCGAGCTCTCACCCCCACCTCAGGGGTGAGGCCCAGTGAGCCCACCATCTTAAAGACCCAGGGTCCGGCGGCTAGATGGGCGCAAGCTCCCAACTCCCCTGCTTATGGGTTGAGCGGGGCCCAAAAAGCCCTCCGTCCAATGAACCCCATGGTCCTTCAAACTCACCCGGGGGCCAGCTTTCTGCAATCACGTCCCACTGGGGTCGACTGTCCCTCTCGAAGTTCCCAAGTTTGCTTATGCGGTTGCTACGTGACGTGATGGGGTGTGGGCTAGGGAGACCCAGATCCACCCTCTCCACTGGGTCCCAGCCCGGGACCCTATGGGGTTCAGGTACTACCCTTACCCAGCTGACAAGGTCCCACCCCGTAACACGCCAGCCCATGGGTGCCAGAAGCGCTCTGCCCCGGGCTGCTTCCTAGCTTCCCTCAGTCTGATGGCCTCTTTCCCCAGCACCCAGGGACCTTCCGCTCTGACGGGATTCCCAGGCTCCTCGCCGCCATTCTCCGGGGTCTGGTACTCCCGCCTCAAACGCAGGGGTGAAGAACCCCCCCTCCTGCTTGCTGGGAACTTTTTAAAGTCCCCACCGGGGCCTGTTCCACCCTCTTCCGCCCCTCTTCTGATGTCCCCACACACGCAGCGTCGGATCCCCGGGGGCGGGGCTGCGTTGTGGCATGCCGACAGGGAGGGGCGGTTGTCCGCCCCTTGCCGCCAGCTGGCATTTTCTCCTGGTGCCGTTTCACCCCGCCCTATGTGACGGTCGGCGGTGCCGGTGTTACAGCCAGGTGCCTGCCCTGGTGTGCCTTCTCTCCCCCTGCTGGGGCCAGGGCTGGGGCCGGGGCTGGTGTCTCACTGCATCTGGTACAGGCCACGGCTGGCCCATCACACCTTGTGATCATAATCTGGTATTTTGTGTTACTATAAAAACCTTTCTTATATTATAAAGCAGTCACCATGCATTTGTCATGTCCAAAGAAATGAATATCATATAAAGTGTACCTGTACAACCTCTGTGCCATATCAGGGCTTTATACCATGATAGAATCATCCACCGTAATCTGCATCATTCCTATTTACATGAAAGGATCTGATCCTATCAAAACTACGGGATATGGTGTTTACTATTATATATAGTATTTATGATCTAAATGAGATTACTTATAACAGTATGTATTATATCTGGTAATATGAGCTTCCTAGACTAGACCCTAAAACCATAAATAGTTTTAAATCATCATCTGGAAAGGACTCTAAGACGAAGTTCCCTGACCCTAACTTTTCTTTTGAACATGCTATTTTTAATTAGAACTAACAAAAACTCCTTCAGGCATTTTCATGTTATAATGCAGTATATTGGCTGTGCATTGCAGTTATGTTCTCCTTTTTACAGTTTAATGAAGTACTTATGGCAATGTTAAAACAGCCACACAGTGCACACATTTGTCAAACCATTACATTTTTAAGTACCATGCACTCTTTAGGAACTGATTTTAATTGCCTTGTGTAAATCATGCAGTGTGCTACTATAGAAAACTTACTTAGTTATTACACAGAGAGCTGTTTGTAGCCTTAGAACCATTTGGGGATTATATACAAAGTCCCCTTTTGAAGATTTAAATTTGAAGAAGGAGGGTTCTGCTTTTTTTAGGGGCAAATGAGCGCATGTGCAGTAACAAAGACTGAATGCAAACAAACTGATTCACTCTTGACAGGTAGTCTAAAGAATGTTGTGTAGGAAAGTAAATAAAACAACTAAAAGAAAACAGAGAGAAAAGAATGAAGCGGAGAGATGGATGAAAATAGAAGAGATTGAAAGAAAGAGGCCAGAAAAAGTTTGTAAGTACAGTTATTACAGACATATCTGCACAGCTGTCATCTTTGGAGAATGAGATTTATGGGCTGCAATAAGATGGCATGAACTATCTCCCAGATCATAGGTGTTGGAAGTAGAGGTGTAGGGGAGGAGAGTCAAGGGGGGGAGGGTGAAGCAAGGGTGAAGCTGCTCTGCAATTCAAAAGGGTCTGGGACTCCCAATCAGCTGGAACCCTGGGTCCTTTAAAAATTGCCATTGGAGCTCCAGGCAGCACTGAAGGGCTGGTGGGGTGGGGAATCTAGCCACCAGCCCACCCCTTCTGCCCAAGGCCCTTTTGGGAACATGGAGCTGTGCTTCCCCCCCCCCCCAAATTGCCCAGGGGACCAGCAATTCTGTTGCCCCCCCCCCCCTTGGGTGGGAGGAAGAGATGCTGCACCCCCTGGCTTGAAATAATTTCCACGTTCCACGAGGAGTACAGCTAGTTCAGATTAGAAGCCTAATCCGAACTAGCTACTCCGTGCCGTGTGTAGCCGCGCGGCACGGGGTTCGAACTAGCCGGCATTTAAAAATGGCGCCGGCCGGCTTTATGCAAATGAAGCCCAGGAAATTCAAATCCCGGGCTTCATTTGCAATTGCGGATGACTACATTACCCCCGCTAGTTCGAATTAGCGGGGTAGTGTAGACATACCCAAAGAGTGGTAACTGAAGTGTTTGAGCCAAATCCTGAAAATAATTAAACTTCTAGGGCATGTAAGCTTCCAAGAGGTCTGCAAACTGGCCAAGCACCTAGCAGACCCAACCTGGCAAAGATTGGTTTGGTGCATAAGTAGTTGCAGGGAGGTGGATAAAGGGATCTATGGCAATGATGGGCAAACTAGTCTAGTGAATGGGCTGCATGAATGGCCCTCCTTCATCCCAGTGGGATGCAAGACTGTTGTAACCATGATGGTCATTGTAGCGGGGTCACGCTCGCCCGCGCTGGGGCGCCCCGCCTCCAGTCTCTCCCCATATGTCTCTGGGCTCTGTCGCGTTGGCCCCCTTTTTACAGTCCCCGCCGGCTCATCACACAGACGTGCCCCGCTGTGCAGCTCGTACCGTCACCACCCGCCGTCTGGCCCATCCAGCCCGCCCAGTGGCCTATGGGTAGCCCCCTGGCTCTCTCTGGGGTGTCCCACTGTTGTCAGAGTAACTCCTCCGGGCGCCTCCCATGTCGGATGTTCTCCACTCCCTCCTCGCCGGGTCACCACCTGTGGGGTTCAAGAGCACAGCCAGCTCCTGCTCTCCGCCCCCCTCCAGTCTCCTCCCCATCTCCTCCCTTTTGGGCGTCCCGGCCAGCGTCCTTCCCCCGCACGCTGAGCACCCCGGCTGCCCTCCCCTGGGTCTTAGGGCCCACCGCTTGCAGCCCAGACCCTCCAGTGCCTGCGCCGTCAATGCGTCGTTCATTCTCGGCCACGGCCACCGCGGCGCTCCCTGAGCTGCCAGGGCTCGCCGACCAGCGGGCACAAGTTCAGACGTCAGTCACCCCATCACACACCTCCCCCCTTTGGCTCCCGCCTGCCTCCCTCTCCCCTGTCTGTTCCTCGCACCGCAACAGGAAGTCGGCGTTGGTGTGAGCCCGTCCTGCTCTATGCGCTATGCTAAAGGTATATTGCTGCAAGAACAAGTACCACCTCATTATGCGGGGATTTGCCTCCCATATGTTGTGCATCCAACGCAAGGGTGCGTGGTCTGTAATCAGCAAAAACGGACTCCCTAGTACGTAATATCTGAGAACTTCTACTGCCCATCCTACTGCTAACGCCTCCTTCTCGATTGTGGAATAGGCCTGCTCTCGGGGTAACAGTTTGCGGCTTATATACACAATGGGCCGTTCTTCCCCTCCCTGCTCCTGGGCCAACACCTCCCCTAGGCCCATATTCGAGGTGTCTGTTTGCACTATAAAGGTCCTTGAAAAGTCTGGCTGGGCCAGAAGCGGGGCTTCTGTGAGGCACTGCTTCAGCTGCTGGAAAGCGCTCTCACAGTGTTCTGTCCAGTGCACCCTTTGTGGGCACCCATTCCTTGTCAGTTCTGTAAGTGGTGTTGCAATAGTGGCGAAGTGCAGTATGAACCACCTGTAGTATCCAGAGAGCCCCAGGAACTGATGCACTTGTTTCTTTGTCCGCAGGGTTTTGTACTCTCGCATCGCCTCCACTTTATCTACCTGCGGCTTCAGCTGGCCTCTTTCCACGATGTATCCCAAATATGCTACCTCCGCCCTCCCAAAGGCGCATTTATTGGGGTTCGCTGTCAGCTGGGCTGCCTCCAGGGTTTGCAGTACAGCTCGTATATTTTGCAAGTGGTCTTCCCATGAGTTGCTGTAGATGATCACGTCATCAATGTATGCTGTGGTGTAGCCCTGGTGGCTGCTCAGGAGCTGATCCATTAGCTGCTGGAAGGTGGCAGGAGCCCCATTCAACCCGAATGGCATGGTCAGAAAATGGTACAACCCAAAGGGTGTGGCGAAGGCTGTCTTCTCCTGAGAGGCTGGCATGATGGGGATTTGCCAATACCCCTTCGTGAGGTCCAGCATAGACAGGTAGTGGGCCTCCCCCAGTCTCCCCAGCAGCTCCTCCACCCGGGGCATCAGGTAGGCATCGAACTTAAAGATCGCGTTGACTTTTCGGAAGTCTATGCAAAAACGCAGGGTGCCATTGTGCTTGGGGACTAGGACTATTAGGCTGTGCTACCCACTCCTGGACTTGCGTATCACCCCCATCTGGAGCATCTTGCGGATCTCCTCCCGCACCAGTTCCCACAACTTCCTTGGCAGTGGCCAGAGCGGTTCCCGCACCTTCCTCCCCGGCATGGTCTGTATATGGTGGGAGGCTATGTGTGTTCTGCCCGGCTGTGTCGATAGTACAGCCGCGAACTCCCGGAGGAGGGCCTTTACTTCCTCCTTTTGCCAGCTTGTCAGTGTGTCTCCGAGCGCTGCTTCTCCTCCAGGGCCAGCCAAGTCTCCCCACCAAGGTCCTAGCTCAGATTCTGATGGCTGTGTCATGACCAGCATGCTCTCCCTTGCATTCCACTTCTTCAGTAGGTTCATGTGATAGATCTGAGTGCTTTTCCGCTTGTCCGTCATCCGTATCTCGTAGTCCACGGGGCCCACCTGGCGGAAGACCTCATGGGGCCCTGCCATCTGGCCATTAGTTTCGATTCCGCCATCGGCAGGAGTAACAACACCCAATCTCCTGGGGTGAAGGTATGGCTCTGGGCTCCTCAGTTGTAGCAGCAATCCTGCTCTTCCCACTCCTCTCGCAGGAGGTCCAGGATGCCCCGTGGCTGTCACCCGTATAGTAGCTCGAAGGGTGAAAAACCCGTCGAGGCCTGGGGGACCTCACGAACTGCGAACAAAAGGGCTGGCAGAAATAGGTCCCACTCCCGGGGATCTAACCCGGTGCTTCAAAGGGGTACGGTCTCTGGATATTGCGTGGCATAGTCTATGAGGACTAAAATGTACTCGTTGTCCCTTTTTGACCTCTCCAGTGGTCCGACCAGGTCCAGGGCCACCCTCTCAAAAGGTGTGTCCACCACCAGAAGGGGAATTAGGGGTGCTTTGGGTACCCTTCTCTCCCCTGTCTGCTGAAAGTCCGGGCAGGAGTCGCAAAAGTCCCTGACCTCCTTGTATACCCCCGGCCAGTAGAACCTCTGCAAGACTTTTTGTAGGGTCTTCTCTGCCCCCAAATGGCTGGCCCAGGGGCTGGCATGGGCCAGGTCAAGTATCTGCCATGAAATCGCGCTGGGACTAATAACTGCCAGGTCTCTCCCAGCTCCCCCGGCCGGGTGAGGATGCGGTACAACCGGTCGGCTCTTACCTCGAACCAGGATCCTCTGGCTCCCATTGTCGCCACGCCCTCATCTTCGCCGGCCTGCTCCCACGCGTGCTTGAGCGAGGCGTCCTCCCGCTGCTCCCGGAGGAAGTCTGCTCCCTCTCCAATTCCTCCCCTGTGCTCCGGGCCAGCTGATATCTCCACTGCCTGGGCCTCCGGAGGCTCCTGCTTGGCCCCCTCGCTCAGGGGTGGCCCGCTGGCTGCTCCAGCTAGACTCTCCCCTCGCACCCGGCCCCACTGCATGAGTAGCTGCCGGAAGCCTGGTCAGTCCCTTCACATGATCAGCCAACCTGCTCTCACTTCCTCCCCCCCAAAAAAGCCCAAACCCAATAAATAATGAGAGTTTGGCAAAAGATAATAGCTCTTTCATTCAAATATTGGACCTTAGACTGTAACATTTACAGGAATACTCTAAATCAAGTCAATAGTATACAGTTCCCATGAATCAGAACTATTTGTATGAGTAAGTAGAAAAGCACTCAGAAACCACAGATATGGGTGCAGTATAAGAATTTAAATCAATAGTTAGGGTGACAGAAATGGACATACTCTCTCTGATTTAATTATAACTACAGGATTTTAAAGCTCTGGTGAAGGGTTTAAATATCTTTATACAAACATGAGAAAAAATCATTGTTTCCCAACCAATATAATTTGTAAAGAATGTTTAAAAATCATTTAAATAATTGACCAAATTTTCCACTGTTAAATCGGTAATTATTGCCCTCAGCATTCCGAAGGCCTTTAATTTTCATTATCCCGCTAGAACGTTTACTGTACATTGGTCAATCTTTGAAAGGCTTGGTCATCATTTTAAAAACCACAGTGAAAAGGAAGAGTTTACCACAAAATGCAAAGTTGCTTTTGAAGTTCACACTGCAGTTATAGAGGTCATTGTGATGCTTAGTGTAAATTGAATCATGCAAAAGTCAATACATAAATATGTTGTCTTTGTTCAATAACGAGATTTTATGCTGTGCCAGTGTGTTTACCATGGAACTCTGCAAAGTCAGCAAAGTAAAAGATTTTAGAATTTATAAGGACTCAAAAAATACTCACAATGTGACAACCTAATAACTCTATTATCTGAGGAATATCTTGTTTATTTAGTAGATATTATATCACCATATATCATAAAAATTATCTTCAGCAAACAATTTATTTCTATGTTAAAATAAGCCCGTTTGCTACTATTGTGCTACAAAAAGACATCATTAAAATTTGAAAGTTCTTTTTTGATGCCAGGGCAATATGCAGTATTGATATTGCCTTATAGTCAATTTCTGTCTAGACAAAGGCAATTAGAAGGAAAAAAATATTGGGCTCTATACAGAAAACAGAAACAAAATCTGTGTTTGAATTCAGCATATTTCAAATTTTTAAGTTTTTTTCCCTTATTAGATGTGGGTCTAAAAACCTATGTTTTTCTTCTAATTAATGCACTGCAAACAAGAAACAGTGAATGTAACATTTTATGTAAAAGCCATTCAAATGGTGGGGGTTTATTTTGGCACCTTAAAGACTAATAATTTTTTTATGGCATAAGCTTTCATGCATTGCAAATCATTTTGTCAGCTGCATGAAGTGGGAAAAAAAAAGAAACAGTAGGGACACAGAGATGGGAGTGTTACATCAGAGCTAATTCAATCAGATGGATGTGGATAATAAGGTGAGAATACCTGAAGTGGAAAATTATTTATGATAAGACAGCCATTCCCAGTTCCTATTAAGATCCATTCTGAAGGCATAAAATTTGCGTACGAATTCCAGCTCAGCAGTTTCATGGTACAGCCTGATTTTGAAGGTTTTTTGGCTTGGGGATAGCAAGTCTGTACCTGTATGCCTAGAGAGGTCACAATGTTCTCTCACTGGTTTTTGTATGTTACCATTTTTTATGTCTGATTTGCATCCATTTATTCCATTGTGTAGAGACAATCCAATTTCACTTTGTCCAATGTATATGTGCCTGCAATGCCCCTCTGCCATGTACATTTTCAAAAGTGGCAAAATAATTTGACGTCTAAGCCACGTAAGCATTTTTTAAATTTTTGTCTTAACTTTTTGGCACTCCAGGATTTGGCAACAGGTACCACTTGAT